>NC_089597.1:118301423-118601423 GCF_019320115.1 Miscanthus floridulus | reverse complement strand
TATCAGCATAAGGCGGTTATAGATGCTTTGAATAGGACATTAAGGGTGAGTTTGCCTGATAGTAATTCTCAACTTCTCATCCAACTTCCAACCTTAAAAAGATCAGTGGGCAAGGTTTGTGCAACTGATGTCAAAGAGATTAGAGATATTCCGGTAGTATGTGAATTTCCAGATGTGTTTCCTGAAGATTTACCCGGTCTACCACCTGATAGGGATGTCCAGTTTAACATAGAATTGCAACCTGGAACAGCTCCGATTTCTCGAAGAGCTTATAGGATGCCACCCAAGGAATTGGCCGAGTTGAAGACTCAGTTACAAGAATTGATTGAGAAGGGGCTTATCCAACCTAGTTCATCACCTTGGGGATGTCCGGCAATTTTTGTGAAAAAGAAAGATGAGACCCTAAGGTTATGTGTTGACTATCGTCCGTTGAATGAAGTGACCATCAAGAATAAGTATCCCTTACCTTGGATAGATTTGCTTTTTGATCAATTGGCCGGAGCCAAAGTTTTCTCCAAGATAGATTTGAGGTCAGGATATCACCAAATTAAGATAAAGCCTGAAGATATTCCCAAAACGGCATTTACCACAAGATATGGGTTATATGAATACTTGGTAATGTCTTTTGGATTGACAAATGCTCCAGCTCATTTCATGTATCTGATGAATTTAGTATTCATGCCTGAGCTAGATAAGTTTGTAGTAGTGTTTATCGATGACATCCTAGTATATTCCAAGAATAAGAAAGAACATGCGGAACATCTCATAATTGTTCTGACCCGCTTGAGAGAACATCAACTATATGCAAAGTTCAGCAAGTGTGATTTTTGGCTTAAGGAAGTACAATTTCTTGGACATGTCTTGTCAGCTGAAGGCGTTGCTATTGATCCAAGCAAAGTGAAGGACGTGCTTGATTGGAAACCGCCAACCACAGTTCATCAAGTTCGGAGTTTTATGGGATTGGCAGGGTATTACCGTCGGTTTATTCCAGATTTCTCTAAAGTATCAAAATCCATAACTGAGTTGTTGAAGAACCAAGTCAAGTTTGTCTGGTCATCTGATTGTGAAGAGGCTTTCCAAACTTTGAAGAGACTGTTGACTACTGCACCAGTATTAGCTCAACCTGATATTGAGAAGCCATTTGATGTTTATTGTGATGCTTCAGGTATTGGTATTGGATGTGTATTGATGCAAGAAGGCCGAGTCATTGCCTATGCATCCAGGCAACTTAAGCTACATGAAGAACACTATCCGACTCATGATCTAGAGTTAGCAGCTGTGGTCCATGCTCTGAAGATTTGGCGGCATTACCTGCTTGGTAATACGTGCCATATTTATACAGACCATAAGAGCTTAAAGTATATCTTTACTCAATTAGAGTTGAACATGCGACAAAGAAGATGGTTAGAACTGATTAAAGATTATGACTTGGAAGTACATTATCACCCCGGTAAAGCAAATGTGGTTGCAGATGCCCTCAGTCGCAAAAGTTATTGCAATTGTCTGGCAGTGAGAACAATGGGTTTGACACTATGTCAAGAAATGGAGAAGTTGAATGTAGAAGTAATTCAACAAGGTAGTTTGACCAACATAATTGTTGAAACCCCTATTCGAGATCAAGTTATTGCTGCTCAGAAGGAAAACCTGGGTATCGCCCATATCAAGGAAAGAGTCAAGAATGGAAAAGCAGAATACTTCAGCATAGATGATGAAGGTGTGTTATGGTTCAAGGATCGCCTGGTAGTACCAAAGGTTCCTGAGTTGCGGCAGTCAATTTTGGAAGAGGCACATGCTACTAGGTTATCTATCCATCCGGGAAGCAACAAGATGTACCATGACTTGAAGCAAAGATTCTGGTGGACTAAAATGAAAATAGAGATTGCTAGATATATAGCAAAGTGTGATACTTGTCAAAAGGTGAAAGCTATACATTTGAGGTCTGCTGGTGAATTACAACCATTACCTATTCCATCTTGGAAGTGGGAGGATATAAGTATGGATTTTATTGTTGGTCTACCCAAGACATCCAAGGGATTTGATTCAGTATGGGTTATTGTAGATCGACTAACCAAATCAGCACATTTTCTTCCAGTTCAGAATACATATCCCACTATACGGTATGCCAAGATGTATTTAGAGCGAATTGTGAGTCTCCATGGAGTACCCAAGACTATTGTGTCTGATAGGGGTACACAGTTTGTCTCTAATTTTTGGAAACAATTGCATTCTTCATTGGGTACCAAACTACTGTTTAGTACAGCTTATCATCCGCAGACTGATGGACAAACTGAAAGAGTCAATCAGGTGCTTGAAGATATGTTAAGGTGTTGTGTCCTTAACTATTCCACTAAGTGGGATGAATGCTTACCTCTGGCTGAGTTCTCATACAACAATAGTTATCAGGAAAGCATTAGAATGGCTCCATTTGAAGCACTCTATGGTCGTAGATGCAGAACATCGCTGAGTTGGTCTGAGCCTGGAGAAAGAAGATTCTTTGGGGTTGACCTTGTGAAAGAAACAGAAGACAAGGTTAAGCAAATACAAAGTAATTTGAAGATAGCTCAATCCCGACAAAAGAGTTATGCGGATAGACGACGTAGACCATTGGTGTTTAACAAAGGAGATTTTGTATATCTAAAAGTATCACCAATTAAGGGAGTTACCCGTTTTGGTGTTAAAGGCAAGTTGGCACCTCGATATATTGGACCATTTCAAATTTTAGAGAGGTATGGAAAAGTGGCATATCGCTTGAAATTACCAGAACATCTCGCAGCTGTGCATGATGTGTTCCATGTTTCTCAATTGAAGAAGTGTCTCCGAGTGCCTGAGCAGAATGTTGAGGTTGAAGGAGTGGAACTTGAACCAGATTTGACTTATTCCGAATATCCTATCCGAGTTTTGGATCAGAAAGATCGTGTTACTCGAAGAAGGACAATCAAGTTCTACAAGATACAATGGAATCAATATTCAGAATAAGAAGCTACTTGGGAATCAGCAGATTACTTATTAGAAAATTTTCCAGAGTTTCTTGCGTCAATAGAGAGTAATGTTAGTTGAGCTCGGTTGTTACTAGTTATGTTTTGTAAAGGGACCTCAATTGTTTTATGGATAGATTTTGTATGTGTTCTTGCGACACATTTCCTTTTCCATTACTTACCCTATGGCTTTGAATCTCGGGGCGAGATTTCTTTTAGGGGGAAGGATTGTAACACCTCGGGTGTTTAAATATTAAAAACAGGACATGTCATCATATGCATTGCAAGGCATTGGTCATATTGCAAACTTTGATATGCATTCACTAAAACAAGTTTACATTTATGTTATGAGTGTTGAATTGAATTGTTTGAATCAAGTTCAAAAATTTGGTTTGGATTTGGAATTTTCGAGACAACCCGGATTTTTAGCATTTAAATTCTACCCTGAAAAAAAAACCATTTCAAAATCTAAGCATATTTTGGGGTTGAGCCCAAAAGCAAAAGTGTAGAGCTTGTCAAGTTAGACAAAGTTTGTTTTTGGAGTTTTCAAAGTTGTTTAGAAAAAAATTTGAAGTAATTTGAAAAGGCGAAATGTACTTAAAGTGTCCCCTTTTGAATTCAATTTTTCATTTCAAAATGTAGACCGAATTAGGGGGTGGTTATAAAAGCAAAGTTGTAGAACTTTTGTTTTTGAACAACTTTTATTTTTGGAGATTTTTGAGTTACCATATAAAATTTGGAGTAAATTGGGAAATTAAGCGAGTGGCAATTCTGTAATTTCGATGAACAGTAACCGCGGAAACCAACTCACCGCCGGCGAGCTTCGGTTTGCTTCCAGTCGCGCGCGTGGCCGTCTGGGCGTCGCGTTGGCGCGGTGAAGGCTTCGTCGTGGCTTCCTTGAGCTTCCTGGCCACCCTTTTTAGCCTGAGCCGCTGTCGTCCTCTTCTTTTCTTCTCTGCTCTGTTCCGCCACCGCTCAGCTCCGCTGCTCGCCGCTGCTTCAGCCAAGCGCCCCCTGCCAAAATTGGCCACGCCACAAGTCCCGCCTTTCCCTTGTGCACTTGTTGGAGCCGGCCACAGCACCTCGTCGCACCGGATTGGGCCGTGCAACGTCGTCTTCCTCGCGCCCGGTCAGTGCGTCGTCGAGCTCGGTCACGCCGTGGCCAGAGCTCTCCGGTCGGTTTCTCCTTCCACCAGAAAGCGTCCGAGCATCTTGGTGAGTCACTGATCATGACTGTGCTGCCTGTTTAGTCGCTACCATGCCATTGACGTCGATCCGCGTGCTCGCCGGCGAACTCTGCTCGGTTTGCCGCCGTGTGCGTGGCCATGCACGTTAGGAGCCTTGCTTTGTTCGATTAGCTGCTGTGTCGTGTTCTCCTGAGTGAGGGGAAGCCAAAGATGTCTTCACCATGGTCGGAGAAGCTCCTGTTCGCCGCCTCCGTTTCACCGTAGCCCCGCCGTGCTGCTGCCAGTCACTCTGCCGCCGTCGTGCGTGGCCGTGCCACCATCGGTCGGTCCCGTCCAGGCCACCTCAATTCATGCATGCGGTTTGGGACGCCGTTGCCCCACGCATCACTGCCACCTTCGCTGGCCACCTCGGGTTGATTCTGTCGCCGGTCAGCTCACCCCCGCCGTGTGCTCTGCTCTGTGAAGAAGACGATGTACTATAGCGAGTGCTAAATGAAAAGTCAGTGATTATTTTAAATAGTGTTGTGATTTGTTATTTTTGTGTAGAATTAAATAGAGCTTTAAATATTATGAAAATTTTTGTGTGACCTCTCTAAGATGTAAACTATTTAGGAAAAATATGAAACCATGAAAATCAATAGTTTTTGGATGCTTAAAAATTAGTCCTTTTAATTAAGAAATGCTTGCTGTGTAATTTTTATAGGCCAAAATAAATATCCAGTGACCATGAAACTTTTATTGTATCTGTTTATTGTTAAAACCTGCCTCCACAAAAAGTTTGGGATTAATTTGATGAGGTTTAATTATACTCTTATTTATATGCCTTAATTATTAGTTAATAATTGTCAAAATGATAAACATAGATCATGAGATGTCCTGAATGATTTTGGAGTTGATTATAGATCATGAAACACCCCACCCCTACTGTGTCATGGCCAAGTGATTACCTTCTTGATATGTTTAGGTTCGCCCTTTAGTTAATAATTCTAAATGACTTAGTTAAGAATTTCGTTAGTAAATGCATGTTAATAAACTTAATTGCTTCTTAGATGCAACCTCTTGGGTAAAAAGTAAAAGTTATACATTTCCTTGTATATTGCTTATACATGTCTTTTCATGATGAGGCTTTAGTGGTAAGCATGTATAATAAGTGAACCTTTGACTTATTAGAAGCACGACTAAAAAATGCTTTATGATAATTATTTGTAACTGTACCGCGAAGGAAAGTTGTATTCAAGTTATTAACTTTTGCATCCATCATTGAGCATCATGTTTTATATCTCGCATCATGTTAAACATGGCATTGTTACTACGTGTAGTGAACGAAGGTGAACACGTGGTAGTTAATCAAGTGGTTGAGGAAGTTAATCCGTCTGTTGAGGTCGGATCAGATATTTGTGGAACGTCGCAGGAACCGGACTTTTCCGTCAACGAAGGCAAGCCCCGGATGCATACAACCCTACCTTGTGTTTTATAAATTAATTTCGCTTTTGCTTTCCTGTACTGCATTAAGTGATTAGAAGTCAAGTGGAAACCTAATTGGTGCATTACCAACCTTGTTTTTCCGTATCTACCTTGATTACCAGTTTTACTTCGTAAATGACTAGTTATGCTTAGTCATGCTTAGTCAGGTGATTATCTGTCACCTGCGAGTTTTAAATGGATCTTTGGTTACTTATGTTATCATGAAATATGAGCATGTGAAGTAATAAATCTAGATCGGGCGGACTCGGTGTGTGTGAGCCACAAGACATGGAGGTCTTGTGAGCGGATTCTTTCCGTCTGTGTCGGTTAAGGTCCGTACCGTTGTTGAACTGTGTGCGGTGAGACTTTATAGTACTAACCACATACTCCGGTAAGCCTTAACTTGGCTATTCTATTACGAGAATGGCTACTCGCGCACTGGGAGTGGAGAGATGGCGGGAATAGCATGTACCCACGTGGCAATGGGCTGGATTGGTGGAGTACTGTATTCTCGGGTGGCGCGGACCCATTCTTGTTTTAGAGGACCTAAGGGTAGGTTGGTATATGTAGGTCGGGGACCTGCATATGTCGTGTGGTCTGGGATCCCCAGCTGGGTTTATAATCGGTTCGAATCATCGTTGCTCCTCGGTTATGGAGACTCACTTCTCTGTTCATCATCGTAGTATAATAACTGGAACTTGAGAAAGGTTTGCAAAAGAGATTGATATGAAGTTCATGATCTCATTATGGATCATGGCAGATTCATATGTGGTACTTATAAAGTTTTACATGTTAAAGTAAAGAATTTTGTTAAAGAGCTTTTAAGCAAAAGAACTTGATTATTGCTAAAGCCATATCTTGAATCCCTGAGCCCACATTCTTGAGTCTTCTCAATTTTATTTCGGATAAGTCTTGTTGAGTACTTTTGTACTCAGGGTTCGTTGACCCTTGTTGCAGGTGAGCCTCATGAGCAGATCTGTTTTGGATCGTGTTGCATGACTATTGTTTGATCTGACGATGAGAAGTAAATGTGTGACCCTTGGGCAGGGCAGTTCTATTGTGTGTTTTGTATTATGTATAATGCCACTCCACTACTACGTTTTGTATTAACTATCGAACTTAGTTTGTAAGGTTTGAAATCGCTGGTTTGTCAACTAAGTTATTGTAAGACTTCCGCTATTTTTACTCTGATGTATATATTTGAATAAATGTTGTAATACTGCAATGACTCTGTAATGTGATCCTGCTCGGAAATCGTGGATGATTCGGGGTTCCCCGAGGACACCTGACAGTCTTCTTAAGTTACCGGAAACATATGCATAGATGTCAAAGGTCGTTGGACAGTGACAGGTGCATGTGGGCCCTATAATTTAGGAGGTTCTGCCACATACGGTTAGCCCAATTAACCCCTTGTGCCTAAAAACATGTTTCTATTAATCTAATGCACAACAAACTTGCAACCTATGTTCCAAACTTACTCTAGCATGGCAGTTCTATGAATGTAAGAACAAGTATTGAATTGCTCAAAGTAAATGCTCAAAGTAAATGCTCAAAGTAAATAGAGAGAGAGAGGAACGCGGCGATGTTTTGCCGAGGTATCGGAGAGTCGCCACTCCCCACTAGTCCTCGTTGGAGCACCCACACAAGGGTGTAGCTCCCCCTTCATCCGCGCAAGGATCAAGTGCTCTCTACGGGTTAATTCTTCGACACTCCGTCATGGCAAATCACCCAAAGCCGCTCACAACTTGAGTTGGGTCACCCACAAGCTCTGCCGGGTGATCACCAAGCTCCCAATCACCACCAAGCCATCTAGGTGATGGCGATCACCAAGAGTAACAAGCACGAACTCTCACTTGACCACGCGAAGCCTAATGAGAAGATGGATGCACACTTGGCTACTCTTGATTCACTAATGAGGCTACTCTCTTGGATTCTCAAATCTCAATCACCTCACTAGGACCTTGCTCTTCTTGGCACTCACAAACGTGTTTCTCAGCTGTTGGAATGAGCAAAAGTGTCTCCACTCACGAGTGGAGCTTCTATTTATAAGGCAGCCTGAAAAACAAACCATTATGAGCTTCTGCGGGGTGACCGGATGCTCCGGTCATGTTGACCGGACGCTCCGGTCAGTTTAACCCATAAACCAGTGAAAATGTGTTGACAGGACGCTGGCAGGGTCCGGTCACCACTGACCGGACACGTCCGGTCGCATTAAACCCTTACTGGAACCTTACTGGACTCGACCGGACGCTGAACCCCCAGGGTTCGGTCAGAACTGACCAGACGCGTCCGGTCGCAGATTCCCTTCTCTAGAACCTTACTGGAGTCGACCGGACGCTGCCTCTCAGCGTCCGGTCACTTGACCTCTCTAGTGTCCGATCGCACCGAACACAATCTACTTGATCAAATGAACTGACCGGACCCTATGGCCAGCGTCTGGTCGCACCAGGGCCAGCGTCCGATCAGCATTTGACCCTCTATTCACTTCCAACTCTCGATCATATGTGAATGAAGTTAGCTCCAAAGGATCTTAGGCATTCATAGGAGCTACCTAGAGCTAGTTTTAACAAATGTGCACCACACCTAACTCACTAGACTCACCTAGGTCAAGCTACTCATCCATACCCCCCTTAATAGTATGGCCAAAGGAAAAACAAAGTCCTAAACTACTCTAAGTGTCCCTCCAACTCCAATCGACACTTAGAACTAGTCATCCTTAACCTTGTCGTCCATCCTTTGAAAACCAAAATGATTTCCATCATAGGGGCATGACAACCTTGATTGCCCAATTGATCTGCATTACCATGACCTAACTTAATTGCCTCTACAAAACACACATTAGTCATAGTAATCTTGTATTGTCATTAATCACCGAAACCCAACTAGGGACCTACATGCTTTCAATCTCCCCCTTTTTGGTGATTGATGACAATACCACCTTGAGTATGAGAAAGAGTGAGGTTTTTGATGGGTTTGGTTCATATAAGCTTTTGTCGATAAGAACAAAAGTGTTAGTCAAGCTTATATGACCCAAGCCAACACAATGTACTCAAAGGATATGAATTAAGCATGAGTACGAGTAACAAAGCTCATTTGCATCGGAATATAAATGCGGAAGCAAAGGCAAATGAGCATAACACAAGTGATATGACATATAAATAATGTAAAGTAGAGAGCACACATGTCATAAATCACAATCACGTAGATATCACTATCACATAGATATAATAATATGCATGAAAGTAACACATGAATGCATAATAGTAATAGTGTATCACACAGATAAAACTCCAAATGTATATAATAAGCTAATACTAGATAACTAGCTCCCCCTAAATGTCGCTCCCCCTGAGTCTACATACTCAAACCCTTTCCCCCTTTGGCGTCAAACACCAAAACCTAAGGGTCGGTTGGTGAGGCTGCAGTGGATGAGCCAGGTGCTGAAGTACGTGGAGCAAGATGAAACTGGGTGCCATCATCATCTGACCCTGAGCTCTGTACTGACTGACCCTCTATAGCAGGAAGTGTTGCTGAAGTGGTCTGGGTCTGAGCTGGGGCAGGTGCTGCCTGTGAAGCTTCTAGAATATCTGTCGTAGGATCTGAAGAGGCGATAGACGAAGGGAGCCTCTGAGTAGTCACAGCGATAGGGGCTACTGTAGAAGGACCGGCTGTATGCATATGAGGTGGTGTAGGCATGCCAGTCAACTCGCTGAAGGATGCTCCAAGACTCCTAGAGACTGACATGTCAGGCACAAAAAGCGAGGGTGACTGCTTCGGTGAGAAGCCCGTGTGATATGGAGTGAACTGTGGGGCTACCACTGGTGAGAACAACCACTGGGACACCTGAACTATGGGTGAAGCAAAAGGAGCTAGAGGCTGTCCCTAACTCTGAAGCCCACTAGGCTGTACAGCTGGAGTCATCATGGTGGTGGTAGGCTGAGCAAGCTGGGGCGAAAGCTGTGGCTATGGGGCCCCAAGTGCTGTAACTACATGCTGCATAAATCCCATGAGTTGTTGTTGCATAAGTATTTGCTGCTGATGCATCTGCTGTTGCTACTACTGAAGGAGCTGTTGCTGCCTCTGGAACTCGTCCTGACGAGCCTAGAACTATGCGAAGTTGGTAGCGGTCTCCTGAGCCTGTCGTGCCTGATCCTGCTACATCCGCTCAAGAATGGCAATCAAAGCGGGGTCCGTCTGTGGTGCAGGTGGAGCTAAGCTAGAACTACCGGCCTCTGCATCATGTCTGCGTGGAGGCATCTGAGAATCGGTAGATAGTCATCATCGGAGCTATCACTAGACTCTGTCGCCTCCTGTTGTGCCTCAAGCTGCTCCTCCTTAGTAGCGGCTATGCCTCTGATGATCTCGTCCTGCTGAGCTGCTGACTCTAGAACATCTGGATGATGGCTGGGCTGAGTGGGTGCCTGTGGTGTGCTGTGCCTGATCCTCTATGCCATGTTATATGCTGGAAACTCAGTGGTGGCACCCTTATACTCTGCAACCATCTCAGGGGTCCTGACCTGCACAGACTTGAGCATCAAGAATGTGATCCAATGTGCATAAGGAAGCTGTCGGCGACCCTTGAAGCCCTCAGCAATAGTATCCTCCATCTCTGATAGAAGGAGGTCCCAAATGTCGAACACGGTTTGCTGCATCAGGGCATTAAGGAGCCAGAGCTGTAGGCTAGTCAGACCCTCTCTGTATCCCAACCTAGGAAGTAGTGTCCTCCTGATAATGGCCTCTAGCACACAAGCTATAGGAGTCAGGTCACTGGGGTTCCTCCTCGACCCCTCACCAAAGGGCTCCTTGAAGCAATGTCTCACAAGATCAGTAGGGGCACTAAACCTCCATGAGGACGCCTGAGAGGCTCCTACTGTCCATAACATACCTCATGCAATTTGGCAGGCTGATCCTGTAGCCTAAGTATCTCTCAGGCCCTGAAACTCATCACCCTGTAGTCTCTGCCATTGAATGCAAAGTGTATGAAGTTATGCTGTCGATCAACGTAGAGTGAAGCATAAAACTGCTGAACCCAAGATGGCACATACAGTCCAGTCCGACCAATCAGATCTGACAACTTCGGCAAATATGACAAGTAGGGGTGGATATGCTCTCCGGTTGCTGCCACAATAGACTCTATACTGCATACCCACTAAGATCTGAACACTGCCCCACTGTTGAGATAAGCATTATAGAAATCCTCCTGGAGCGGTGTATAAAAACCCTCTGCTGCTCTCTCATCCCTCCTTGGAGGGAACCACACGTCAAACTCAACAAACCTTAGCTGGCGAACCTGTCTGGCTATGGCGGCCCTTAAGTCAAGGTGTACCACTGGAGGCGGACCCTATGGTCTGGGCGGTGGGCGTGAACCCCTATGCTGTGTAGCTGGCCTCGGTGGAACTATAGCACTGGTACGACCAGAGCGGTGTAGCTGGGGTGCCAGCTCGGTCTCCTCGGTCTGCTGGCCCTCCTGAGTCTCCTGAGCTGGCTAAGGCTCTGCTGGTGAGGGCTGCTGCTGTGGCTCCTGCTGGGACTCCCCCTGACGCTGAGGATCCTCAATAGCCAGATGGTGTCCTGCCATCATGACAGTCCTAGGTGGACTACCATGAAGTCGCTCAATCTCCCTCAGTCTGCCCTATGTGTCTGGTGCCAGATGATCTACTATGACAACTCCACTGCGGGCACCTCCTCTCTCGGCATGCTCTGCGGCCTCAGCGACTACTGCTGCTCTCATTGCCTCTGCATTGGGGTACTTGCGCTTCTTGGATGTCACCTGCTTCATTGCCTTGCCTTTAGGTCCTATAGGCTAGCGAGGCGGGGGCCTCCGATCGTCATCTCCCAGACCACCACCAACGTTCTTCGTGCGAGCCATCTGATCTGACAAGATGATGAACTGCCGCTGATGAGGATCAACTATCAAACTGACACTCCCGAGGCTTCGCCTTGATCCTTACTCGCGAGCTTGGCTCCGAGTTGACTAAAAACTGCCACAAGAACCTCAACGGCACCGACTCGCTGCACTATGGAATAGATGGATATACAAATAAATACAATATATCTAATAGATGTGAAAACATAGGAAGTAAGCAATGTAGGTACGAAATTGAGACGACGGGCAAGCTACCTGACGATCAGCGATCCGAGAAAAGTAGAGGTGTCACGCGGGGAACCTCGAAACCGGCTAGGGTTAGGATTGCAAACCACTTCGATGAATTCGGCGGCCCTAGATGATTTGAAATCAATGCTTGGAAATTGATCTAGGTCACAAGCGAAGCAATTTGAGAACACGGATTTGGCCTTACCAATGAGGAGGAAGGGCTAGGGCACGGTAGCTAGATGGCGCTTGGTGGTAGGGGAGCCGACGGCGGCGCTGGGTCACGGGAGGCGCACGGGAACAAGGGCGCAGGTGGCGACGGTGATTCAGCGTGGGACAACGACGGCGTGGTTGCGGTGGCACGAGGAGCTCGGCGACGTGGGCACGGGAGCTGTTGCGGTGAGCTTATGGTGGCACGCGGTCGCAGGAGGCGCGGAGGAGCTACGGCGGCGCTGGCTAGGGCTCGGTCACGACGGCGAACGAGGTTAGGTTAAGAAAAACGTGATGACTGCATTTAAATGAGGTCCCCAAACGCAACAGATAAGGAAACAGAAGAAGAGTCCTGATGCCGTGCGAGATCCACAGACTAGATGCTCCGGTGGTAGCGACCGGACGCTACCACCCAGCGTCCGATCGATTCTAGAGAGGTCCAATTCCTCTGTAATCACGATCGGACGTAGGCAGGGTCCAGTCAGTACAGCCTGTTCCTTCTTCAAGTGACCGGATGTTGGATCCCTTCCTGACCGGACGCACAAACGCAGCGTCCGGTCACTCCTTCATCAGCAGTTCACCTCCTGTGAACTGACCGGACGCTGGATAGCAGCATCCGGTGCAGTGTCTGGTGCTCCTTTTCCAGCAAATCTTCAAAGTTCCTTCGCGCTGCCTATTCCCAATCAAGTCCCAACTTGAATAAGATCTAAATAAACACCAATTGGGACTTATGTGAGTGACCTCTCTCAAACCCTCATATTTTTCAAAATATTTTGCCTTAGGCTATAATTCTTTTTAAGAAAATAGGCAATAAGAGGGCAAATGGAACAACACGACAAAACAACATCCATGCATATGCAATACTTTGTAAGTAAATCTAGTTGCTTGTCAAGTTTGATCCAAGGTTAAGCTTCTTCACACGCTTTTCTGTAGTTATCTTAACCATGTTAGACAAGCCTTGTACGCATTGCCAAAAATTAAACATGTTGTATATTACAATGAATGCAAGGGACGACACAAGCTCAATTTTTAGTGAAGTTGCTAAAGTCAAGTACATTGAGCTCATTCCACAATCTACAAAATGTAGCCTCATCTAGTGGTTTAGTAAAGATATCCGCTAATTGATCTTCGGTTCTTACACCTTCTAGTGATATATCATTTTTAGCAACATGATCTCTTCGAAAGTGATGACGGATATCTATGTGCTTGGTGTGAGAGTGTTGAACTGGATTATTTGCAAGTTTTACCGCACTTTCATTGTCGCACAAAAGAGGTACCTTTTCTAGAACTACACCATAGTCTAGCAAAGTTTGTTTCATATATAATATTTGCGCACAACAAGCACCCACGGCAATGTATTCCGCTTCGGCGGTGGACAAAGCCACACTATTTTGTTTCTTGGAGGACCAAGACACAAGTGATCTACCAAGCAAATGGCACCCTCCGAATGTGCTCTTTCTATCCACTTTGCATCTAGCATAATCCGAATCGGAATAGCCAACTAATTCAAATATAGCTCCTTTGGGATACCAAAGACCAATGCTTGGTGTGTGCTTAAGATACCTAAGGATTCTTTTTACGGCAATTAAATGTGTTTCCTTAGGACTAGCTTGAAATCTATCACACATACACACACTAAACATGATGTTGGGCCTAGATGCGGTTAAATATAACAAGCTACCAATCATAGAACGGTAGAGAGTTTGATCAACCGGGTTACCTCCCTCATCTAGGTCGAGATGTCCATTGGTAGGCATTGGTGTTTTGATTGGCTTACATTCATCCATCTTGAATCTCTTGAGAAGATCTTTGGTGTATTTCTCTTGAGAGATGAAGATGCCTTCTTTCATTTGCTTGACTTGAAAACCAAGAAAGAATGTAAGCTCACCAATCATGGACATCTCGAACTCCTTCGACATCAATTCACCAAATTCTTTACATGAGTCTTCATTTGATGATCCAAAGATGATATCATCAACATATACTTGACAAATGAAGATATGCCCATCAAGCTTCTTGGTGAATAGTGTGGTGTCAACCTTCCCAATGGTGAAGCCCTTCTTAATGAGGAAGTCCCGAAGGCACTCATACCAAGCTCTTGGGGCTTGCTTAAGCCCATATAGTGCCTTAGACAACCTATAAACATGATTAGGATATCTAGGGTCTTCAAACCCAGGAGGTTGATCAACATAGACTAGTTCATTAATAAAGCCATTTAAAACTACACTTTTCACATCCATTTGATATAGTTTCATTTCATGATGTGATGCATATGCAAGAAGGATATGGATGGCTTCTAATCTTGCAACCGGTGCAAAGGTCTCTCCAAAATCCAAACCTTCAACTTGAGAGAACCCCTTTGCAACTAGTCTTGCCTTATTCCTCACAACAACACCTTGATCATCTTACTTGTTGTGGAACACCCACTTTGTTCCAATGACTCTTGCACCTTTTGGCCGCTCTTCAAGAGTCCAAACTTCATTGCGAGTGAAGTTGTTCAACTCTTCATGCATGGCATTGATCCAATCCGGATCTTTGAGAGCTTCTTCTACCTTGGTAGGCTCATAGCAAGAGACAAAAGAGTGATAAGCAATAAATGAAGCAAGTTTTTGAGATCGAGTCATTACACCCTTTGATGGACTCTCTATGATGAGATCTTGTGGATGATCTTGTAGGAGAGGTGCATTTCTTCTATTGACCACTTGAGGAGGAGGTTGTGGAGCATCAACATCTTGTGCTTGTACCACCATTTGCCCATGGGAGATATGAGTATCTTCATTTTCTACTCTCCCATCTTTCTCACCATCTTGTGGCACACTTGATGAAGAAGGTTGATCAATGACTTGTACATCATCTTCATCATCTTTTGGCTTGATGTCTCCCATCGGAATATTCTTCATAGCCTCCGTCAATGGTTCATCACCTACATCATCAAGATTCTCATGTGCTCCTTGGGAGCCGTTAGATTCATCAAATTCCACATATGTTTCTTCAACCAAGCCGGTGGCATGATTAAATACTCTATATGCTTTGGACTTTGATGAGTAACCAACAAGAAAACCAATATCACAACGTCTTTGGAACTTCCCTAGGTGTTGCCGCTTCTTGTAGCTGTAGCATTTGCAAACAAACACCCTAAAGAAGGAGACGTCCGGCTTCTTCCCATTGAGCAACTCATAAGGTGTCTTGCAAAGGAACTTTTGAAGAAATAGGCGGTTGGATGCATAGCATGCGGTGTTGATTGCTTCCGCCCATAGAGCTTTGGGGGTGTTGTACTCATCTAGCATTGTCCTTGCAAGAGTGATCAAAGTCTGGTTCTTCCTCTCAACTACACCATTTTGTTGAGGAGTATAAGTTGCGGAGACTTCATGCTTGATCCCAACTTCATCACAATAAGCTTCAATGTTTGTGTTGTCAAATTCTTTTCCGTTGTCACTTCTTATCTTCTTGAGCTTTACTTCAAATTCATTTTGAGCTCTCTTGGCAAACTTCTTGAAGCAAGATGCAACTTCGGATTTGTCATGAAGGAAGAATACCCATGTATACCTTGAATAGTCATCAACAATCACAAGACAATAGAGATTCCCTCCCAAACTCTTGTATGTTGTTGGTCCAAATAAATCCATGTGTAGGAGCTCTAGCACTCTTATGGTTGGAAGAGTATTTGCAACTTGCTTGCTGGCTTGACATGCACTACAAAACTTGTCCTTTTCAAACTTCACATCCTTCAACCCTCTCACCAAATCATTCTTCATAAGCTTCTTGAGTGAGCTCATCCCAACATGAGCAAGTCTTCTATGCCATAGCCACCCAAGTGTTGTTTTGGTGAAAAGGCAAGTCTTCAAGTTTGCATCTTCGGAGGTGAAGTCCACTAGATATAGGTTGTTGTATCTAAATCCATTGAATATCACTTGATTGTCATCTACCTTGGATACAACAACCTCCTTCTCGGTGAACAAGCATTGGAAGCCAAGATCACACAATTGTCCAATGGATAGCAAGTTAAAGCTTAATGAAGCAACATAGAGCACATTGGAGATGGAATGATCATTTGATATTGCCACTTTGCCCAATCCTTTAACCTTGCCCTTTGAGTTATCTCCAAATGTTATTTTCTCTTGTCCATCTACCTCTTCATCTAGTGAGGTGAACATATGAGGATCACCGGTTATATGTTGAGTGCAACCACTATCAATAACCTAATGACTTCCACCGGTCTTGTAGTTCACCTACACACAAGAGATTCAAGCTTTAGGAATCCAAACTTGTTGAGGGCCCTTCACCTTCTCAACAAGTGACTTAGCCACCCAAATTTTCTTAGGCCTATTCTTGTTAGGGGGACCTAAGAACATGACTTTTATCTTTCCACTAGAGTCCTTTCTAAGCATGTAGTGAGCATTGAAGGCAAAGGGTCTAGCATGCTTGGGCAAGGGTTGTGGCGGTGGAGTTTGACACTCATGAGCAAAGTGGCCTTCTTGTCCACACTCAAAACATCTCTTTGGCTTTGGCTTTGATTTTGGCTTTGATTGTTGTTGTTGAACTTGAGCCTTCTTCTTCTCTATACTTGCCACATATCAAATGCCACTTCTATCCATCTTTATGATGGTGTTCATGAGTAGCTCACTTTGGAGATGCTTGCCTCTAGCAAACTTGCTCAATCCAATCTTGAGATGCTCTTTCTCCAACTTGAGCTTCTTATTTTCTTCCTTTAGAGCATCATCTTTCTTCTATTCCTTGAGCTTCTTGTTTTCTTCTTTGAGCTTCTCATTCTCAAGAATCAACTCTTTGTCATGATCAAGAGTTTCCAGCACAATGGTGTTGTGGCTTTTCATTTCTTCAAGATCTTTTATGAGCTTCTCATTTGTGTTCTTGAGCTTGGCATATTCATCATAGTCATTGCACTCAACCACTTGCTTGCCTTTGCCACTAGATCCTTGCTCAATGCTCTCATCAATCAAATCATCACATGATGTAGCTATATCAATCTTAACAACATGGTTAGTAGCATCATATGGCTCATTTGGTAGGAATTCTTGAGCAATAACAAGAGTATCATGATTGATCTTAAGAGTTGTATATTCATCTTTTAGCTTGTTGTGACAAGTGATGAGCTCATTGTGCATCCACTCAAGTTTATCATGTTTATCTTTAAGCTCTTTCTTAGAAGATTTGAGCTCCTTGAGTTTGAATGATATAGCATCATTAGTTTCTCTAAGCTCATCATTAGCCTTTTCCAATGTATCGCACTTAGCTAAGAGTGAATCATTTTTAGCATCAAGCTTTTCATTTGTAGCTCTACTCTTTCTAATGATCTTAGTGTATTTTCTTAGTATTTTGACAAGATCATCATATGTAGGTAAATCATCATCATCGCTATCACTATCATCATCACTAGCTTGCTCATCATCACTACTATCATCATTCTTAGTTACCTTGCGTTCACCCTTGGCCATAAAGCATAGGTGTGTAGAGGATGATGGCGATGGTGGCGGTGACGATGCAAGATCAATAGCAATGGCGGCCACCTTCTCATTGTCACAATCATCATCGGATGATCCACTTTATGAATCAATGTCCGTGAGCCAATCACCTACAATGTAGGCCTTTCCACTCTTCTTCTTTTTGTAGAAGTCCCTCTTTTTGCCATCTCTCTTCTTGTATGGCTTGTTCTTTTTCTTCTCATCTTCATCTTCATTGCTTGAGTCATCTCTCTTGCCCTTATTCTTGTTCTTGAACTTGTCTTTCTTGGGCTTTGTGCATTGATGAGCTAGATGGCCAAGTTCGCCACAATTGTAGCAATCCATCTCGGAGATTGGCTTTCTTCTTGAGCTAGTGAAGAACTTCTTCTTCTTGCCGTCAAACTTGATGCCACTCTTGTTTAGCTTCTTTAGCATCTTGGCGGTCTTCTTCACCATGAGAGCAAGACTTTCTTCATCATCTTCTTCATCACTTGAGCTCTCATACTCAAGTCTTGCTTTGCCCTTATCTTGGCTAGCTTTGAATGCTAAGTCCTTTTCTTTCTTCTTTGTAGAGGATGAGCCATCTAGTGGCGTGATGTGCATGTACATCTCATGAGCATTGATCTTTCCTAAGATTTGTGTCGGTGTAGCGGTGGAAAGATCACCTTGATGTAGCATGGTCACAATGTGCCCATATTTGTCAATGGAGAGGACACTCAAGATCTTTCTCACAACATCGGATGGTGACATTTGAGTAAGTCCAAGCCCATTAACTTCCTCTACAAGAACATTTAAACGAGAATACATCTCATTAGCACTTTCTTTGGGAAGCATTTCAAATGAATTTAGCTTTTTAATCACAAGATGATAGTGTTCCTCACGCTCACTCTTGGTTCCCTCATGGAGCACACAAACATCCGACCATAGTGCATGGGCGTCTTTGTGGTTCCTTACATGGTTGAACACGTCTTTGCAAAGGCCTCTAAAGATGGTGTTGCGAGCCTTTGCATTCCATTTTTCATAATTAACCTCATCACCTTGTAGGTTAGTAGCATCCTGAGGTTTTGGGAAGCCTTATGAGGCGGCTCTAAGAATACCAACGTCTAGAGCTTCTAAGTACACCTCCATGCGGATTTTCCAATATGGAAAGTCATCTCCCTCAAAGATAGGAGGAGGTCCATCCCCGTGAGACATCTTGCTCTAAGCGGTTAAGCTTAAAAATGTGAGCACGAGTCTCTGATACCAATTGAAAGGATCAAGATGCCCAAGAGGGGGGTGAATTGGGCTAATTCTAAATTTTCTTGCAATAATCAAATCCTACGGTTAGCCCAATTAACCCCTTGTGCCTAAAAACGTGTTTCTATTAATCTAATGCACAACGGACTTGCAACCTATGTTCCAAACTTACACTAGCATGGCAGTTCTATGAATGTAAGAACAAGTATTGAATTGCTCAAAGTAAATGCTCAAAGTAAATAGAGAGAGAGAGGAACGCGGCGATGTTTTGCCAAGGTATCGGAGAGTCGCCACTCCCCACTAGTCCTCGTTGGAGCACCCGCGCAAGGGTGTAGCTCCCCCTTGATCCGCGCAAGGATCAAGTGCTCTCTATGGGTTGATTCTTTGACACTCCGTCGCGGCAAATCACCCAAAGCCACTCACAACTTGAGTTGGGTCACCCACAAGCTCCGTCGGGTGATCACCAAGCTCCCAATCACCACCAAGCCGTCTAGGTGATGGCGATCACCAAGAGTAACAAGCACGAACTCTCACTTGACCACGCGAAGCCTAATAAGAAGATGGATGCACACTTGGCTACTCTTGATTCACTAATGAGGCTACTCTCTTGGATTCTCAAATCTCAATCACTTCACTAGGACCTTGCTCTTCTTGGCACTCACAAACGTGTTTCTCAGCTGTTGGAATGAGCAAAAGTGTCTCCACACACGAGTGGAGCTTCTATTTATAAGGCGGCCTGAAAAACGAACCGTTATGAGCTTCTGCGGGGTGACTGGACGCTCCGGTCATGTTGATCGGACGCTCCGGTCAGTTTAACCCATGAACCAGTGAAAATGTGTTGACCAGACGCTGGCAGGGTCCGGTCACCACTGACCGGACGCGTCCGGTCGCATTAAACCCTTACTGGAACCTTACTGGACTCGACCGGACGCTGAACCCCTAGGGTTCGGTCAGAACTGACCGGACACGTCCGGTCGTAGATTCCCTTCTCTGGAACCTTACTAGAGTTGACCGGACACTGCCTCTCAGCGTCTGGTCACTTGACCTCTCCAGCGTCTGGTCGCACCGAACACAATCTGCTTGATCAAATGAACTGACCGGACCCTGCAGCCAGCGTCTGGTCGCACCGGGGCCAGCGTCCGGTCAGCATTTGACCCTCCATTCACTTCCAACTCTCGATCATATGTGAATGAAGTTAGCTCCAAAGGATCTTAAGCATTCATAGGAGCTACCTAGAGCTAGTTTTCACAAGTGTGCACCACACCTAACTCACTAGACTCACCTAGGTCAAGCTACCCGTCCATACCCCCCTTAATAGTACGGCCAAAGGAAAAACAAAGTCCTAAACTACTCTAAGTGTCACTCCAACTCCAATCGACACTTAGAACTAGTCATCCTTAACCTTGTCGTCCATCCTTTGAAAACCAAAATGATTTCCATCGTAGGGGCATGACAACCTTGATTGCCCAATTGATCTCCATTACCATGACCTAACTTAATTGCCTCTGCAAAACACACATTAGTCATAGTAATCTTGTATTATCATTAATCATCGAAACCCAACTAGGGACCTAGATGCTTTTAGAGATGTTAGGTCAAACGTATGAAAGTGAGCCACCACTTAAACTTGGACCATGCACCATTGCTTACATTCTGCCCTTTCTAAAAAGTATGCTTGAGTAATGTTGGATGTACTTGTTTCATGTGTCTCGCATCAACATCCATCTATATTGATCACTGGAAAAGTTTCATGAAGTTTGGAATCAAGAAGTCACATGAAATGACAAGTTATGTCCTTGCCGAAATTGTCTTATTAAGTGAATGGAATTATAGGTCATCAACCAAACCTTGCTACCATGCCCAAATGACTCTAATTGAACTCTACAACAAAAGTCATGAAGGGTTCGTGTTGAGCAGAGATCAAGAAAATGCATCAATCGGTCTAAAACTCAGATTTAAGCTTTACCGCGATGCTACTTTGACCTATGTTGACCAATTGCTTACAGTGCTTGCATGGAGTTACACCTGAAATAAAAGTTGAAGTTTGAGTGGAGTAGAACAAACTTTGTTTTTGGAACAAGAGCCAGATCAACTTGGAACTAAGTCAAACCGAGGCTCAAACTTGGATCCTTCAGCTGTTTTTAGTACTCAAAATTTTACTAAGTTTGGGAACTGGAATTTCAGGTTCAGGTTAGCTTGTTTGGAGCTCTGTATCTCCCAAACCAGGCTGAATGAGTTCATGAATCTTTAAAATAAGTTGTAGTACTCATATAGATAAACAACTTGTATTACTAAGGTTTTTGCTGAAACTAGACGTATTAGGGTGTATAAGGGGGAGAAGAATGCAGTTTCAGTCACCACGTAACTAAACTGCAGAATTTGGTTTTGAGGTACCCTCCTTTGAAGATCCATATCTCCAAATCTAGGCCGAGTTAGCTCTTGATGCTTAAAGCAATCTTGTTCACCTCACAAAGATATACATATTTTCCTCTTTTGTCGTGATCACAGGACCACCGCATCGGGAGTTAGAGGATGGGAAAGTTAGTGTTTCAGTCGTATTTTCACGGTGGTATTTCGTAATCTACCGAAGCAGCAGCCATGTCCGACGCGCATAGGCTTTCAACGCCGTGTGGCCTTGTGCTCGCTCGCATGCTTGCCACGGCGCCCCGCTCGCTCGTCTTGGTCACCTGAGCGCCCTCCCTCCTCCCTCCTGCTCTCTCATTTCTCCCTTGCTCTCTGTTGTTTGTGCGCAGCCGCGTCCGCCACGGACGGTCGGCAGAGCTTGCTGCCATCACCGCTCCCTTCTTCGTCCTCGCAGCCAATCACCGCACAGCCAAGTACGGCAGAGCCTCCACCACAGCGTGGCCACGGCCCTCATTCGCAGCCAGCAACGATCGTCGCTTTGCCACCGTCGTGCCCTCCCCTGCCGTGCCGCTCCACCGCCGAGCCGCGGGCTCGCGTGGCCAGGCCAACTCGGGCCGCCTCGGGCCGAGCCGAGCTGTCCCCTAGGTGTGCATGACTCCCCTGATGCTCCACTACTACTCCACCGCCGCCGACTAGGCTCCTATGGCCATCAATGGCGAACTCCTGCGCCTCCCCTGCTGTGATTTGCGACCAGGGACCTTGGGTTAAAATTTGAAGGTAAGGAGGGGCCCAAATGCACATCCTATGACTCATATGAATAGTGCCGTTGAGGACCTTTTTGCAGGAAATTTGCTGAAGTTTGGAAATTCATAGTAATTCATAGGAAATTCGTAAAATAGCAAATGAAGACTTTTTGGAATCCTTGGGAAATTGTCTATGTAGTAAATCTATAATATGACATGTTTTAGTTTAAACTTTTAGCTGCAAAAATAGATTTGTACAGTAAGGTTGTAATGCCAGTTGAATTTGTTATTTTCCATAACTGCAGATCTAGGGCTCCAAATGAAGTGAAATGTTTGTGGCATGCTACTCATGTGATAGTTGATGTGTGGTAAAAATTTCATAAGTATTGGATGAAGTATGAGTGAGTTATTGGTTTATCTCGCTCTCACATGATTTCTTGCAATAGCAAATTGTCTTTTTCGTAGAGGCAGCTATACTTATGCAAATGATATGAAATTTGTACATTATACTTTGAGAGGATATGTGGGCTACTGTAATTTTTATAGAATTTATTGTGCATTTTTTGTATATGTTCATAAATACACCTTGATGTCTAAATAAATTAAGAAATGCTTTAAGAAAATTTATTTAGAGGTGAGCACCATGCTTTCTGGTGTTCCTTAGTCATGTGTGAAATGTTGGTAAAGTTGGTTTTGCCCAATTATGTATTTGCAACATAAGTTAATAATTATTTTCTTGCCAATGTGGTTTATGGATAGATCTGGGAACTTAGCAAATTTCTTCATGATAATTTGCTTTGTTGTGAAACTTGTTTATACAAAAGTTGTAGATAATTCATGTATCTAGCTGCTGTTAAAATTTGGTGTCATTTGGCCAAGTAGTTTGTGAGTTATGCCTGTTTAAAGTTGAGTTTCAGAAATGGCTGCTCTCTGTCAATTGTGGACCAGTTTCTGTAAATGGGTATATATGACTTAGTTAACTTGAGAATCATGCTAAGATGATTAAAGATGAATTGTAGAAAATTTCATAAGCTTTCCAGAATGTCTGGTTGCATGGCTATTGGATTTGTATAACTCTAGTTACGATCCAAACATGAAGCTATTGTTTCCAGTCCAGAAATAGACATATGCTAGTTGTGGTTGTTTACTCCATGTGTTGCTAAGTGTGGCTTATGCCCTTGTGGATGGTCAAGTTATGATACTTGTGACCTTGTTAAACTTATGTCATGCTTGATGTGCTTGCTCTCTATGGTTAGTTGTGTGATGTTAGTTAAATAGCTATTGGTGTCTATGTCTTGCATAATCTTGTGTTGGTCTTGAATGCTTATGTGAGGCATCTTGTGTTACCATTCATACACATGCATCTTGCATCTCATTTAGGTATGCTAGATGAACCACGTGAAGGATATGATGTGGAGCCAAACTCGAAGATTGGGTTTGGTGGATCTATCCCGAAGATGGAAGGACTAAGAAAGTGCTAGGATCGGAGATGTCACCAAGTCGGTGCAAGCTAACTGAACTGACTTGTGTCGGATCCCAGGCAAGCCCCGGAGCATTCTAAGTCTCCCAGCATTTTACAAAAGATTACTTAAGTCCTTGTGATTGATGCATTAGGTTATAAGAGTTGATTTGAAACCACTTGATGCATATAAACTACCTTGTCTAGAAAAATACCTTTAACCCTGTGTAGGTCCAGGATCGAATATATGCTTAGCCATGCTTAGACTGGTAGAAGTCGGGTGATTTCCTATCACCTGCGAGATATAGGTGGATACCAAAGCACGGTTGGCTATATTTGCTATCGTGGAAAGTAACCATGGGTTAAAAAGTAAATAGAGGCCGGGCGGAGTCTATGGTAGGTTGACTCATGTGATTCCGTCTGCGCCGATTAAGGACCGTACCATTGTTGGCGCTTCTGACAAGATTGAACGCATGCCTATCACTTAGCTAGCCGGATAACTCGTTCTGACCGCGAAGCCGAGTAGCTCAACTCAGGCCGGGCCCCGTTCTGTTGTGCACTCCTTGTGGGGGCAATCAGACTGAGCCCAAGGGCAGGCTAGGCCTGAACGTCCTGGTATTTGGTGTCTCCGATTGTGCGGCGTGGTACGAACCCGTGAAATGTGTACCTGAGTTGTACCAAAGGTGACCTAAGGCGACTAATGATCTGGTCTGCCTGGGTTTGTGTTAGGAATAAATTCCTAGCTGGTTGAAATCGATTCGAATCGCCGTCTCTCCCGGATAGTGAGAAACTTGGCTAGTCCCAACATCGTAGTAATTGTACTATGGAATATGATGGTTCGGATAAACATGAAATTACTATACCTTCTGTGGTTATTATTATATGCTCTTAAAATGATATACCCCATGTTTGGCATGGGATAGTTGCTAATTTAGATGGATAGTCATAATTAATTGATAGCAAAATTATAATTGTATAATTGAGTTAATCGCTTTTTATGCAAAAATGTTGTCAAGCTACCTCCACTTATAAAGCCTTGCATAATCCTTGGAGTCAATTTATTTCTGGTTTATGACGGGTAAGTCTAGCTGAGTACATTTGAGTACTAAGGGTTTATCCCACCATGTTGCAGGTGAAATTCTTGGCCTGCTGAAGAGGGTGGCTAACCGCCGATGGGCTCGGTGACTATATTTATTCTCATCTATATGCTTTTATCTGAGGATGTCACTTATGCTAGCAACGTATTTGGAACTTATATTAATGTAATCATTTGAAAGTTATGTTGTTTTCACTAATCGGTTTTGAAATCCAAACTTGTACTATTATTTATGAACCTATTTGTAATATTATTTCCGCTGCAACTCTGTGTATGTGATGTGTATTTGCTTAATCACGTGATCTTGGTTGTGATGTTGATTTACCGAGGTCCTACGTGACACTCGGCGGACTACCGGGTTTATATAAGTGAGAGTATGTGCGTGTCAACGTGTTAAGCGGGGACAGCCGTACTTGATCTTATATAAATTGGGCAGTTCTGTCATGTCGCTGGCGATGACCGAGCACCGAGGAGCGAGGAGTCCCCGGCGTCGTTGGCGATGACCGAGCATAGAGGAGCGAGGAGTCCCCGACGTCGCTGGCAATGACCGAGCACCAAGGAGCGAGGAGTCCCCAACGTCGCTGGCAATGACCGAGCACCGAGGAGCGAGGAGTCCCCAGCATCGCTGGCGACGGCCAAGCACCGAGGAGCGAGGAGTCCCCAGCGTCGTTGGCGATGTCCAAGCACCGTGGAGTCCCCGGCATCGCTAGCGATGACCGAGCATCGAGGAGCGAGGAGTCCTCGATGTCGCTGGCGATGACCGAGCATCGAGGAGCGAGGAGTCCTTGGTGTCACTGGCGATGACCGAGCACCGAGGAGCGAGGAGTCCCCGGCGTAGGCGGCGATGTCCGAGCACCGAGGAGTCCTCGGCAAAGATGGCAATGTCCGAGCACCGAGGAGTTCCCGGCGAAGCTGGTGAGGTCTGAGCACCGGCGTAGCTGGCGACGTCCGTGCAGTGAAGTGTGCCCACTTAGTCCTTGAGCACGAAGAATCCAAGGGCCGAGGAGTAACCGACGTAGCTGGCGATGAAGCACGAGCGACGAACATTCTGGTCAACTGGTCGGTGGCGAAGTGAGCATTGACTAGAAACGACCGGCGAACAGTCCGATCAACTGGTCGGCGATGGAGTCCATGAACCAAGCGGTCTGACCAGTTGATCGGTGGAGAAGTCCGAGCACCAGGTGATCCGATCACCTGGACGATGATCCCGCAATACAAACATGTAGAACGGGTAGTACATGATGTAAAAATAAATTAACTCTAGAGAAAAATCAGCAATGGTGATGAAATGGCATATGCAGTTCAACGATCAGTTGGCGTGAAAATATATTTATATTTAATATAAACCACCCAAACAGTTAGTGTGTAGCTGAGTCTCTAGCCCTAGCTAGCCCATAGCCCATAACGTCGAGCGCAGAGCCCGTGCACGTGTAGGAGGAATAGGTGTCACCAAGGAACCACTGCCGACCACCCATAACGTAGAGCACGGAGCCCATAGCACGTGTAGGGAGGAGCCAGAATAGGGCCATCTCTGGAGGCGTCCAAGCATCAACGTGACTGTTCGAGGGTTCAGAAAATCGTTTGGAGAGCAAATATGGAGAAAAATAGTTCGGAGAAACATTATGGCGATATACAAAGATCGGAGAATATTTAGAATAATATTAAAGCGTGACTTAGCTTTAGATGGAGCATCTGGTCAGTGACATATGGCATTATTTGGTCGGCGTTGATGAAGTTGCCCGACACTCATGCTTTCTGAGCTATCGTCATGGCGATGGTCGCGGTTGTTGGTGAAGACGACCTCGGAGGTGGTTCTGAGATCGGATCTGCTATCGCGGGGGCTGGTGTAGCCAGCGATGAATCATCGTCGTGGACCGACATGGATCTCCACAGGATTGTTGATGAGAACACGCTGTTGATTTGAGGTCCATCTAGCTCACCATGGGATCAAGCGCACACCCCCTACCTGGCGCGCCAACTATCGATAGAATATCATCGGTAGTCCACCGAGGGGTATCCCACGATGGTAGATTTGTCGGTGGGGTGCGCGTGATCAGGAATCAGATGGTGACACAAGGCGCAGAGACAGCGATTTAGATAGGGTTGGGCCGTCTGATCGACGTAATACCCTACGTCCTATGCCTTTGGTGTATTGTATTGATCTAGACGACCAAGTAGCTTGTCTGCTAGGGGACCCCCTGCCACTCCTTATATAGTCTGGAGGGACAGGGTTACAAGTCAGTTAGATCTAGGAGATAACCAGAAAGTAATAACTGATTACAAGAATCTAGGGATCATACATATCCTAATAGATCTCGTAGTATCTTCAGGATATCCTCCAGATGTCTTGCGGGAGGTGCCAAGCAGAGCCGTGCCTCGCAAGGCTTCGTCTTATGGGCTGGGCCACCCCTGGGGGCGTAGCCCATGTGGTCTGTAGGTCATACCCCCCATAAAAGAGATGGGCCTACTATCAGCCAGTACCTAGGTGCATGAGCACCACGGGCATCTCGGACCATGTTCGAGTCTTGGCCGGATACAATTCATGGTTTTTCCTTAAAGAAAGGTAGAGAGCCCTCGAGATCGTTCGAATGGACCCGAGAACTATATGGATTGACTGCTAAGAATGTGGAGTCGGTCACCAGTTGACCCAAGCCAGACCCCCACTAATGGGATGCTGGGACCCCACTAGGACTAGCCCGTTAACAACTCACCGAGCACCAGGATTCATCCATAGAGGAAAATCATGGCATGGCTCAGACCCTCCGTTTTTATTAGAAAAACGCTTGAGGAAGGATGTGATGAGAACATGACACCCATACATATGATCATGTTTGGCACATGGTATGGAGGGGTAGGAGGCTAGAAAGTGTGTCCAAGTCAAGGAGGAGGCCCGAGGCTAATTCGGTTCGAGTCTCCGAGGTGGAGGCCCAAAGCAACTCAAGTTCGAGTCTGTCTCGGCCTTCAGGACCAGTCTGTCTAAAACTGGTCACCCAGGACGCATCCGGACTCTGTTTTTGACGATCCAAATATGGTTGGAAAGCTAATTTCATAAGGAAGCCAATCCAAGTGGTCTCACGTCAAAAGGCCTCTAGAATCAATGGAAATCGTCAATACAAGTCAGCGTCCAGAATCTACCAGGGTGCTGTGACACCGTCTTTTGGTCCGATGGGCCGTGTATCGTGTTTGAGCCCATTAGGGGGCATGTCCTAGGTAGGCAATGACCCTAAGACCTTTATAATCATATGCCGCTGCCATCATTAGGTTTTGGGTTTTGCTTAGATTAATCTGTCAAGAACAGTTTCACCATTCATCGGTTTGTGAGACCCCAACTTCGTGAGATTAATCATTCATCTGCAATTTGGTTGCTTTCTTTCTTGTTCTTGCTTATGTTCTTCATTATGCAGGCAGGGATTAGCCTTCTTGGTGAGGTCAACCAGATCCGTGTCTTGGTTGATAACCAGAGGAGTTGTTGTGCTAAGATTGCAGGGTTCAATCTTTTGATCTGAAGCCAGATTGGTGTGTCATTCTCCGCCACAATGATAGTTACCTCAACCTGACGGAAGATCGGGATCCCCGTTCCCATTAAGTGGTATAAGAGCTTTAGGTATTACCATTAGATTTATCATTACCCTAGTTTTGTTTTGACTTTGTCCTATAAATCTAGAAAATTGTCCCACAAAAATATTTGTGTTAATCTTTGTTTTCTCCCTATCCTATCACCCGTTGTGCCGTTGCAATATTTTAATTTCAGTTTGCTTTATTGAGCGGTTGTCCCTTATGTGTCTTCGTTGGTTTACTTGAGTTTTGGTCTAGCGTCAAGTCTTGCTTGTGATCTAGCGTCAAAATGTTTTCCCTTATCCCAAACATCCGAGGATAGCTTTCTGTTAAGCACGTGAACATCTCACGTAGAGAGTGTTAGATGAGTTGGAGAAAGATAAGTAATATTTGTATGGCCAAAGTTGTCTTCCATCTAAAATAAAATACCAATCTTGTTTTCCTTCGGCCGGTTGGAAAGTATAAATCCATTTGATTATATTTGTTTCCAATTAGTGATAGGACTCTTTGCTTGTTTGATCATACGTACTCATTGGATTGTTTATAGATCAGTTGCTAACTTGCCTTTTGAAAGCAGCGAGAGAAAAGGAATTTGCCTACCATCTGATAGTTGCCGACAGTTTTTTTCCTTCCTTCCTTTGTCAAAGAAACTTCCTTGATCTTAGCTGCTGTGTTCCACTCATTTCCAACACAGTAGGTTCCTTGCCAAAACCGCTGCATGTGTTTCTATCCTAATTTTTGTGCGGCACTTATCTGAAAAAAGGCAAAGAGGTGCAAAAAAAACACACCAAAAAAAGAGATAAAAAAGAATAGAAAAAGCAAAAGGCAACATGGTGGAAAAAAAGCCGCACCAAAAAAAGTGTAAACAAAAAGAAACAAAAACAAATTCAAAAGTGCTTGCATCCATTTGTGTCCTTGTGCTGAGTTGTATCATTGCTTGCTTGAACTAGGTCCAGGACAAGTTTAGGCCGGTGACATAGACTAGCTTGGGACTACTTTTCAATCTTGCAATTTCTGAATTAAATTTATTGCTATTCCTTGCTACCATATTTTAAGCCTCCCAAGCTCCACATATATACTTCAGATCAGTATAGAAAAAGGACCTTGTAATCTCAGTACCACTGCCTCACAGGTATCATGAACCAGTCACCGGTTGTACCGTCCATTGCTTGCGTTGGTAAGAACTTTGTAAGAGCTTGGTAAGACGCTTCCACTTGCTGTGAAAAGTGACACCACTGCAACCACATAGTCATTTGATAGGGACAATACTTTTGTGTTGTCTTTTGCTGTCTTCTAACAATGACAGGTTGTTCGTATCCACCGACTTATGATGGTATAGGTGCTGATGAGTACATGGAGTGGGAAATTGCCATAGATAACATATTTGCTACTCGCTTTATGTGTCCAAGGAGGAAGGTAAAAAATGCAGCTAGTGTTTTGCGACATTCTGCTTTATCTTGGTGGGAGTCTTTAGATCCTTCTAATAAACCTCAAACTTGGAATGATATGAAACTCCTTATGTGAGAAACCTTTGTTAATCCACCTCCTGTTTTGACTTCATATGCTGAGGTGCACCATTTAGAGGAAGAGTCTATTGTTATTCCTCTTGCTATGACTAACCTTCTACAGGATAATGTCCATAAGCGAGAGGATGACAAGGAAGAAAATGAGGAGCTCACAACCTCATATGCAAATTCAGAACCATCACTTCACAATACACCTATTACTCTTGCTGAGAACATAGGTAATGCTCATGGTGCTACACTCACGGAAGGTAAGAAATGTTTTAATGTACTAAAATTTTCCACAAACCATGCTATCATTGAGCAATTGTTAGTGGAACCCTCTCTTGATTTATCTCTGTCCCATGATAATCTGCTTGAAGTTCCTTGTGATAAAGATGAATTGGTTGATGATGCTTCAGTTTTACATGTTTTGAAACCAGTCACTTGTGCTGAACATAAACATGTTGTTCATATTGCTAATAAAACTGATGAGTTCAAACTGTTGTCTTCTTTACATACTTTGGGTTACATTGAATTTGATGTTTTGTGTAACCTAGATTGTTTGGAGGAGAGCCTTTTTAAATATGTTGATTTGCCTTGGTTTTCTAAACACACATATCATGTTATTGGCAAATATAACAATAAGGGACAATATATGATACATCGAGTATACATTCGTAGTAATATCAATTTTCCTTTTGTTGTACAAGATTATGATCGTTTAGAGGGCAGCCATAATAATACAAATATTTTCTCATGTTCCTCAAAGAAACAAGTTCACTTCCAAGAAGGGGAGCATTGTTGGTGGTTACCTATGTCTGCTAGACCATCTATTCCTGCATTGTCTTTGGTTAGTTCTAATCTTTTGCATGATAGTGTTGACATACATCGTGTGGATTCGGATCATGGAGTTTACATGCTTGCTGAAATTTCTTGGGAACATGGTCACGTTCCTTCTCACACTTATTTTAGTTCCCTTTGTCTTCGCAACCCCGTTCTACTTTATGTTATGCAGGATCAGTTTCAAGCACAATCGACGCCGAGGACGACTTTTCATCAAGAAGGGGAGGATGATGAGGACATGACACCCATACATATGACCATGTTTGGCACATGGTATGGAGGGGTAGGAGGCCAGAAAGGGTGTCCAAGTCAAGAAGGAGGCCCGAGGCTAATTCGGTTCAAGTCCCCAAGGTGGAGGCCCAAAGCAACTCAAGTTCGAGTCTGTCTCGGCCTTCAGGACCAGTCTATCTTAAACTGGTCACCCAGGACGCATCCGGACTCCGTTTTCGACGATCCACAAATGGTTGGAAAGCTAATTTGAGAAGGAAGCCAATCAAAGTGGTCGCATGTCAAAAGGCCTCCAGAATCAACAGAAATCATCAAAACAAGTCAGCGTCCAGAATCTACCAGGGTGCTACGACACCGTCTTTTGGTCCGATGGACCATGTATCGTGTTTGGGCCTATTAGGGGGCATGTCTAGGGTAGGCGATGACCCTAAGACCTTTATAATCAGATGCCACTGCCATCATTAGGTTTTGGGTTTTGCTTAGATTAATCTGTCAAGAACAGTTTCGTCGTTCATCGGTTTGTGAGACCCCAACTTCGTGAAATTAATCATTCATCTGCAATTTGGTTGCTTTCTTTCTTGTTCTTGCTTGTGTTCTTCATTGCGCAGGCAAGGATTAGCCTTCTTTGTGAGGTCAACTGGATCCGTGTCTTGGTTGATAACCAGAGGAGTTGTGGTGCTAAGATTGTAGGGTTCAATCTTTTGATCTGAAGCCGGATCGGTGTGTCATTCTCTGCCACAACGATAGTTAACTCTACCTGATGGAAGATTGGGATCCCCGTTCCCATTAGGATGATCACAATGATGAGCCGACCCTCGACTAGACCCTAGCTACATGCGAAGGGCTCAAGGAAAGTTGGACTCATAAAGAGACCGAATGTGCAGTCGTAGAACGACTGAAGGTCAGGCAGACTCCCGTAGGGGTCAAAATCAGGAAAGACCTTTTCTGACCCACCGGATCTCACAGCTATACCCCCGAGAGGCCCGATCATGATGAAAGGGAATCAACGTCCCCAGGACATGCCATGGGCGACGAAAGATGGCCAAGGCCCTTAGTATCCTCCCATTCAAAAAAGCCCCCGAAGGAGTATTCTACTCCTCCGCAGGCTTGGGGGCTATTGTCGGTGACCAATACCATGGTACCCGAAGAAGAGGAGCTAATGGTCATCAACATTAATTCGCCTAAGCAGTCAAATGCATGACTATAGCTCCAACCAACCCCTAGCACGCAGGTTCTGCCTCGCCCAACCACTAGGGCACGAGCTCCAGCTCGCCCGATCGCTAGGGCACGGGCTCGGCCTCGCTCGACCACTAGGGGTTGGCTCGGCCTCGCCCGACCTCTAGGTCAGGGGCTCTACCTCACCCGATGAAAGGTCCTAATGGCTAGAGGGGGGTGAATAGCCTAATAAAAATTTCTACAACAACACTTAACAAAATGGTTAGACAACTATGAGGAGAAGCAAGTGTTGCGCTAGCCTACTCAAGATGCAAGCCACCTACCACAATTCTAGTTTAGATGGTGTATATTCACACAAAAGCTATGACACTACCCTATGTTAGTGTGCTCTCAAAGGCTAACTAAAGAGCCACACCAACAAAGCAAGCAAGCTCTCACAACTAGCTACACTAAAGAGCTTGTCAACTAGTTTGCGGTAAAGTAAAGAGAGTGATCAAGAAGGTTATACCGCCGTGTAGATGAAGGTACCAATCAATCACAAGGATGAATAACAATGAAGACCAATCACCTCGGAATCAAAGATGAACACAATGATTTTTACCGAGGTTCACTTGCTTGCCGGCAAGCTAGTCCTTGTTGTGGCGATTCACTCACTTGGAGGTTCACGTGCTAATTGGCTTCACACGCCAAATCCTCAATAGGGTGCCACACAACCAACATAAGATGAGGATCACACAAGCCACGAGCAATTCACTAGAGTACCTTTTGGCGCTCCGCCGGGGAAAGGTCAAGAACCCCTCACAATCACCACAATCGGAGCCGGAGACATTCACCACCCTCTGCTCAACGATCCTTGCTGCTCCAAGCCATCTAGGTGGCGGCAACCACCAAGAGTAACAAGCGAAATCCGCAGCAAAACACGAACACCAAGTGCCTCTAGATGCAATCACTCAAGCAATGCACTTGGATCACTCCCAATCTCACTATGATGATGAATCAATGATGGAGATGAGTGGGAGGACTTTGGCTAGGCTCACAAGGTTGCTATGTCAATGAAAATGGCCAAAAATGTGAGCCATAGCCAGCCATGGGGCTTAAATAGAAGCCCCCACGAAATAGAGCCGTTGTACCCCCTTTACTGGGCACACTGCGCTCTGACCGGACGCTCCGATCCAACTGACTGGAGCCTAGACTCAGCGTTCGGTCCACTGATGGACGCCACGTGTCACTAGCTTCAAACGCTGTTCGTCAGATTTCAACGGCTACGAGGCTGACCGGACGCTCTAGCAAAACTGATCGGACGCTGAAGCCCCAGCGTCCGGTTGTTTCCAGTAAGCTCCCCGAGGCGTATTTCTTCGATCGGACGCGTCCGGTCCACATTGACCGGACACAGACCAGCATTCGATGCAATACCCTAGGTACTATGCCGACCGATCAGTTCGACAGGACACAAGCTACCAGCGTCCGGTGCTTTCAGACCCAACGTCCGGTCAGTTGACCGACGCCAGCGTCTTCGCGACCAACTCGTTTTCACTTCTAACTTCTTCACCCTTGCTTTTAGGGTTACCTCTACCTGACGGAAGATCGGGATCCCCGTTCCCATTAAGTGGTATAAGAGCTTTAGGTATTACCGTCAGATTTATCATTACCCTAGTTTTGTTTTGTCTTTGTCCTATAAATCTAGAAAATTGTCCCACAAAAATATTTGTGTTAATCTTTGTTTTCTCCCTATCCTATCACCCGTTGTGCCGTTGCAATATTTTAATTTCAGTTTGCTTTATTGAGCGGTTGTCCCTTATGTGTCTTCGTTGGTTTACTTGAGTTTTGGTCTAGCGTCAAGTCTTGCTTGTGATCTAGCGTCAAAATGTTTTCCCTTATCCCAAACATCCGAGGATAGCTTTCTGTTAAGCACGTGAACATCTCACGTAGCGAGTGTTAGATGAGTTGGAGAAAGATAAGTAATATTTGTATGGCCAAAGTTGTCTTCCATCTAAAATAAAATACCAATCTTGTTTTCCTTCGGCCGGTTGGAAAGTATAAATCCATTTGATTATATTTGTTTCCAATTAGTGATAGGACTCTTTGCTTGTTTGATCATACATACTCATTGGATTGTTTATAGATCAGTTGCTAACTTGCCTTTTGAAAGCAGCGAGAGAAAAGGAATTTGCCTACCATCTGATAGTTGCCGACAGTTTTTTTTCCTTCCTTCCTTTGTCAAAGAAACTTCCTTGATCTTAGCTGCTGTGTTCCACTCATTTCCAACACAGTAGGTTCCTTGCCAAAACCGCTGCATGTGTTTCTATCCTAATTTTTGTGCGGCACTTATCTGAAAAAAGGCAAAGAGGTGCAAAAAAAACACACCAAAAAAAGAGATAAAAAAGAATAGAAAAAGCAAAAGGCAACATGGTGGAAAAAAAGCCGCACCAAAAAAAGTGTAAACAAAAAGAAACAAAAACAAATTCAGAAGTGCTTGCATCCATTTGTGTCCTTGTGCTGAGTTGTATCATTGCTTGCTTGAACTAGGTCCAGGACAAGTTTAGGCCGGTGACATAGACTAGCTTGGGACTACTTTTCAATCTTGCAATTTCTGAATTAAATTTATTGCTATTCCTTGCTACCATATTTTAAGCCTCCCAAGCTCCACATATATACTTCAGATCAGTATAGAAAAAGGACCTTGTAATCTCAGTACCACTGCCTCATAGGTATCATGAACCAGTCACCGGTTGTACCGTCCATTGCTTGCGTTGGTAAGAACTTTGTAAGAGCTTGGTAAGACGCTTCCACTTGCTGTGAAAAGTGACACCACTGCAACCACATAGTCATTTGATAGGGACAATACTTTTGTGTTGTCTTTTGCTGTCTTCTAACAATGACAGGTTGTTCGTATCCACCGACTTATGATGGTATAGGTGCTGATGAGTACATGGAGTGGGAAATTGCCATAGATAACATATTTGCTACTCGCTTTATGTGTCCAAGGAGGAAGGTAAAAAATGCAGCTAGTGTTTTGCGACATTCTGCTTTATCTTGGTGGGAGTCTTTAGATCCTTCTAATAAACCTCAAACTTGGAATGATATGAAACTCCTTATGTGAGAAACCTTTGTTAATCCACCTCCTGTTTTGACTTCATATGCTGAGGTGCACCATTTAGAGGAAGAGTCTATTGTTATTCCTCTTGCTATGACTAACCTTCTACAGGATAATGTCCATAAGCGAGAGGATGACAAGGAAGAAAATGAGGAGCTCACAACCTCATATGCAAATTCAGAACCATCACTTCACAATACACCTATTACTCTTGCTGAGAACATAGGTAATGCTCATGGTGCTACACTCACAGAAGGTAAGAAATGTTTTAATGTACTAAAATTTTCCACAAACCATGCTATCATTGAGCAATTGTTAGTGGAACCCTCTCTTGATTTATCTCTGTCCCATGATAATCTGCTTGAAGTTCCTTGTGATAAAGATGAATTGGTTGATGATGCTTCAGTTTTACATGTTTTGAAACCAGTCACTTGTGCTGAACATAAACATGTTGTTCATATTGCTAATAAAACTGATGAGTTCAAACTGTTGTCTTCTTTACATACTTTGGGTTACATTGAATTTGATGTTTTGTGTAACCTAGATTGTTTGGAGGAGAGCCTTTTTAAATATGTTGATTTGCCTTGGTTTTCTAAACACACATATCATGTTATTGGCAAATATAACAATAAGGGACAATATATGATACATCGAGTATACATTCGTAGTAATATCAATTTTCCTTTTGTTGTACAAGATTATGATCGTTTAGAGGGCAGCCATAATAATACAAATATTTTCTCATGTTCCTCAAAGAAACAAGTTCACTTCCAAGAAGGGGAGCATTGTTGGTGGTTACCTATGTCTGCTAGACCATCTATTCCTGCATTGTCTTTGGTTAGTTCTAATCTTTTGCATGATAGTGTTGACATACATCGTGTGGATTCGGATCATGGAGTTTACATGCTTGCTGAAATTTCTTGGGAACATGGTCACGTTCCTTCTCACACTTATTTCAGTTCCCTTTGTCTTCGCAACCCCGTTCTACTTTATGTTATGCAGGATCAGTTTCAAGCACAATCGACGCCGAGGACGACTTTTCATCAAGAAGGGGAGGATGATGAGGACATGACACCCATACATATGACCATGTTTGGCACATGGTATGGAGGGGTAGGAGGCCAGAAAGGGTGTCCAAGTCAAGAAGGAGGCCCGAGGCTAATTCGGTTCAAGTCCCCAAGGTGGAGGCCCAAAGCAACTCAAGTTCGAGTCTGTCTCGGCCTTCAGGACCAGTCTATCTTAAACTGGTCACCCAAGACGCATCCGGACTCCGTTTTCGACGATCCACAAATGGTTGGAAAGCTAATTTGAGAAGGAAGCCAATCAAAGTGGTCGCATGTCAAAAGGCCTCCAGAATCAACAGAAATCATCAAAACAAGTCAGCGTCCAGAATCTACCAGGGTGCTACGACACCGTCTTTTGGTCCGATGGACCATGTATCGTGTTTGGGCCTATTAGGGGGCATGTCTAGGGTAGGCGATGACCCTAAGACCTTTATAATCAGATGCCACTGCCATCATTAGGTTTTGGGTTTTGCTTAGATTAATCTGTCAAGAACAGTTTCGTCGTTCATCGGTTTGTGAGACCCCAACTTCGTGAAATTAATCATTCATCTGCAATTTGGTTGCTTTCTTTCTTGTTCTTGCTTGTGTTCTTCATTGCGCAGGCAGGGATTAGCCTTCTTTGTGAGGTCAACTGGATCCGTGTCTTGGTTGATAACCAGAGGAGTTGTGGTGCTAAGATTGTAAGGTTCAATCTTTTGATCTGAAGCCGGATCGGTGTGTCATTCTCTGCCACAACGATAGTTAACTCTACCTGATGGAAGATTGGGATCCCCGTTCCCATTAGGATGATCACAATGATGAGCCGACCCTCGACTAGACCCTAGCTACATGCGAAGGGCTCAAGGAAAGTTGGACTCATAAAGAGACCGAATGTGCAGTCGTAGAACGACTGAAGGTCAGGCAGACTCCCGTAGGGGTCAAAATCAGGAAAGACCTTTTCTGACCCACCGGATCTCACAGCTATACCCCCGAGAGGCCCGATCATGATGAAAGGGAATCAACGTCCCCAGGACATGCCATGGGCGACGAAAGATGGCCAAGGCCCTTAGTATCCTCCCATTCAAAAAAGCCCCCGAAGGAGTATTCTACTCCTCCGCAGGCTTGGGGGCTATTGTCGGTGACCAATACATGGTACCCGAAGAAGAGGAGCTAATGGTCATCAACATTAATTCGCCTAAGCAGTCAAATGCATGACTATAGCTCCAACCAACCCCTAGCACGCAGGTTCTGCCTCGCCCAACCACTAGGGCACGAGCTCCAGCTCGCCCGATCGCTAGGGCATGGGCTCGGCCTCGCCCGACCACTAGGGGTTGGCTCGGCCTCGCCCGACCTCTAGGTCAGGGGCTCTACCTCACCCGATGAAAGGTCCTAATGGCTAGAGGGGGGTGAATAGCCTAATAAAAATTTCTACAACAACACTTAACAAAATGGTTAGACAACTATGAGGAGAAGCAAGTGTTGCGCTAGCCTACTCAAGATGCAAGCCACCTACCACAATTCTAGTTTAGATGGTGTATATTCACACAAAAGCTATGACACTACCCTATGTTAGTGTGCTCTCAAAGGCTAACTAAAGAGCCACACCAACAAAGCAAGCAAGCTCTCACAACTAGCTACACTAAAGAGCTTGTCAACTAGTTTGCGGTAAAGTAAAGAGAGTGATCAAGAAGGTTATACCGCCGTGTAGATGAAGGTACCAATCAATCACAAGGATGAATAACAATGAAGACCAATCACCTCGGAATCAAAGATGAACACAATGATTTTTACCGAGGTTCACTTGCTTGCCGGCAAGCTAGTCCTTGTTGTGGCGATTCACTCACTTGGAGGTTCACGTGCTAATTGGCTTCACACGCCAAATCCTCAATAGGGTGCCACACAACCAACATAAGATGAGGATCACACAAGCCACGAGCAATTCACTAGAGTACCTTTTGGCGCTCCGCCGGGGAAAGGTCAAGAACTCCTCACAATCACCACAATCGGAGCCGGAGACATTCACCACCCTCCGCTCAACGATCCTTGCTGCTCCAAGCCATCTAGGTGGCGGCAACCACCAAGAGTAACAAGCGAAATCCGCAGCAAAACACGAACACCAAGTGCCTCTAGATGCAATCACTCAAGCAATGCACTTGGATCACTCCCAATCTCACTATGATGATGAATCAATGATGGAGATGAGTGGGAGGACTTTGGCTAGGCTCACAAGGTTGCTATGTCAATGAAAATGGCCAAAAATGTGAGCCATAGCCAGCCATGGGGCTTAAATAGAAGCCCCCACGAAATAGAGCCGTTGTACCCCCTTTACTGGGCACACTGCGCTCTGACCGGACGCTCCGATCCAACTGACCGGACCCTGGACTCAGCGTTCGGTCCACTGATGGACGCCACGTGTCACTAGCTTCAAACGCTGTTCGTCAGATTTCAACGGCTACGAGGCTGACCAGACGCTCTAGCAAAACTAATCGGACGCTGAAGCCCCAGCGTCCGGTTGTTTCCAGTAAGCTCCCCGAGGCGTATTTCTTCGATCGGACGCGTCCGGTCCACATTGACCGGACATAGACCAGCATTCGATGCAATACCCTAGGTACTATGCCGACCGATCAGTTCGACAGGACACAAGCTACCAGCGTCCGGTGCTTTCAGACCCAACGTCCGGTCAGTTGACCGACGCCAGCGTCTTCGCGACCAACTCGTTTTCACTTCTAACTTCTTCACCCTTGCTTTTAGGGTTACCTCTACCAGACGGAAGATCGGGATCCCCGTTCCCATTAAGTGGTATAAGAGCTTTAGGTATTACCATCAGATTTATCATTACCCTAGTTTTGTTTTGTCTTTGTCCTATAAATCTAGAAAATTGTCCCACAAAAATATTTGTGTTAATCTTTGTTTTCTCCCTATCCTATCACCCGTTGTGCCGTTGCAATATTTTAATTTCAGTTTGCTTTATTGAGCGGTTGTCCCTTATGTGTCTTCGTTGGTTTACTTGAGTTTTGGTCTAGCGTCAAGTCTTGCTTGTGATCTAGCGTCAAAATGTTTTCCCTTATCCCAAACATCCGAGGATAGCTTTCTGTTAAGCATGTGAACATCTCACGTAGAGAGTGTTAGATGAGTTGGAGAAAGATAAGTAATATTTGTATGGCCAAAGTTGTCTTCCATCTAAAATAAAATACCAATCTTGTTTTCCTTCGGCCGGTTGGAAAGTATAAATCCATTTGATTATATTTGTTTCCAATTAGTGATAGGACTCTTTGCTTGTTTGATCATACATACTCATTGGATTGTTTATAGATCAGTTGCTAACTTGCCTTTTGAAAGCAGCGAGAGAAAAGGAATTTGCCTACCATCTGATAGTTGCCGACAGTTTTTTTTCCTTCCTTCCTTTGTCAAAGAAACTTCCTTGATCTTAGCTGCTGTGTTCCACTCATTTCCAACACAGTAGGTTCCTTGCCAAAACCGCTGCATGTGTTTCTATCCTAATTTTTGTGCGGCACTTATCTGAAAAAAGGCAAAGAGGTGCAAAAAAAACACACCAAAAAAAGAGATAAAAAAGAATAGAAAAAGCAAAAGGCAACATGGTGGAAAAAAAGCCGCACCAAAAAAAGTGTAAACAAAAAGAAACAAAAACAAATTCAGAAGTGCTTGCATCCATTTGTGTCCTTGTGCTGAGTTGTATCATTGCTTGCTTGAACTAGGTCCAGGACAAGTTTAGGCCGGTGACATAGACTAGCTTGGGACTACTTTTCAATCTTGCAATTTCTGAATTAAATTTATTGCTATTCCTTGCTACCATATTTTAAGCCTCCCAAGCTCCACATATATACTTCAGATCAGTATAGAAAAAGGACCTTGTAATCTCAGTACCACTGCCTCATAGGTATCATGAACCAGTCACCGGCTGTACCGTCCATTGCTTGCGTTGGTAAGAACTTTGTAAGAGCTTGGTAAGACGCTTCCACTTGCTGTGAAAAGTGACACCACTGCAACCACATAGTCATTTGATAGGGACAATACTTTTGTGTTGTCTTTTGCTGTCTTCTAACAATGACAGGTTGTTCGTATCCACCGACTTATGATGGTATAGGTGCTGATGAGTACATGGAGTGGGAAATTGCCATAGATAACATATTTGCTACTCGCTTTATGTGTCCAAGGAGGAAGGTAAAAAATGCAGCTAGTGTTTTGCGACATTCTGCTTTATCTTGGTGGGAGTCTTTAGATCCTTCTAATAAACCTCAAACTTGGAATGATATGAAACTCCTTATGTGAGAAACCTTTGTTAATCCACCTCCTGTTTTGACTTCATATGCTGAGGTGCACCATTTAGAGGAAGAGTCTATTGTTATTCCTCTTGCTATGACTAACCTTCTACAGGATAATGTCCATAAGCGAGAGGATGACAAGGAAGAAAATGAGGAGCTCACAACCTCATATGCAAATTCAGAACCATCACTTCACAATACACCTATTACTCTTGCTGAGAACATAGGTAATGCTCATGGTGCTACACTCACAGAAGGTAAGAAATGTTTTAATGTACTAAAATTTTCCACAAACCATGCTATCATTGAGCAATTGTTAGTGGAACCCTCTCTTGATTTATCTCTGTCCCATGATAATCTGCTTGAAGTTCCTTGTGATAAAGATGAATTGGTTGATGATGCTTCAGTTTTACATGTTTTGAAACCAGTCACTTGTGCTGAACATAAACATGTTGTTCATATTGCTAATAAAACTGATGAGTTCAAACTGTTGTCTTCTTTACATACTTTGGGTTACATTGAATTTGATGTTTTGTGTAACCTAGATTGTTTGGAGGAGAGCCTTTTTAAATATGTTTATTTGCCTTGGTTTTCTAAACACACATATCATGTTATTGGCAAATATAACAATAAGGGACAATATATGATACATCGAGTATACATTCGTAGTAATATCAATTTTCCTTTTGTTGTACAAGATTATGATTGTTTAGAGGGCAGCCATAATAATACAAACATTTTCTCATGTTCCTCAAAGAAACAAGTTCACTTCCAAGAAGGGGAGCATTGTTGGTGGTTACCTATGTCTGCTAGACCATCTATTCCTGCATTGTCTTTGGTTAGTTCTAATCTTTTGCATGATAGTGTTGACATACATCGTGTGGATTCGGATCATGGAGTTTACATGCTTGCTGAAATTTCTTGGGAACATGGTCACGTTCCTTCTCACACTTATTTCAGTTCCCTTTGTCTTCGCAACCCCGTTCTACTTTATGTTATGCAGGATCAGTTTCAAGCACAATCGACGCCGAGGACGACTTTTCATCAAGAAGGGGAGGATGATGAGGACATGACACCCATACATATGACCATGTTTGGCACATGGTATGGAGGGGTAGGAGGCCAGAAAGGGTGTCCAAGTCAAGAAGGAGGCCCGAGGCTAATTCGGTTCAAGTCCCCAAGGTGGAGGCCCAAAGCAACTCAAGTTCGAGTCTGTCTCGGCCTTCAGGACCAGTCTATCTTAAACTGGTCACCCAGGACGCATCCGGACTCCGTTTTCGACGATCCACAAATGGTTGGAAAGCTAATTTGAGAAGGAAGCCAATCAAAGTGGTCGCATGTCAAAAGGCCTCCAGAATCAACAGAAATCATCAAAACAAGTCAGCGTCCAGAATCTACCAGGGTGCTACGACACCGTCTTTTGGTCCGATGGACCATGTATCGTGTTTGGGCCTATTAGGGGGCATGTCTAGGGTAGGCGATGACCCCAAGACCTTTATAATCAGATGCCACTGCCATCATTAGGTTTTGGGTTTTGCTTAGATTAATCTGTCAAGAACAGTTTCGTCGTTTATCGGTTTGTGAGACCCCAACTTCGTGAAATTAATCATTCATCTGCAATTTGGTTGCTTTCTTTCTTGTTCTTGCTTGTGTTCTTCATTGCGCAGGCAGGGATTAGCCTTCTTTGTGAGGTCAACTGGATCCGTGTCTTGGTTGATAACCAGAGGAGTTGTGGTGCTAAGATTGTAGGGTTCAATCTTTTGATCTGAAGCCGGATCGGTGTGTCATTCTCCGCCACAACGATAGTTAACTCTACCTGATGGAAGATTGGGATCCCCGTTCCCATTAGGATGATCACAATGATGAGCCGACCCTCGACTAGACCCTAGCTACATGCGAAGGGCTCAAGGAAAGTTGGACTCATAAAGAGACTGAATGTGCAGTCGTAGAACGACTGAAGGTCAGGCAGACTCCCGTAGGGGTCAAAATCAGGAAAGACCTTTTCTGACCCACTGGATCTCACAGCTATACCCCCGAGAGGCCCGATCATGATGAAAGGGAATCAACGTCCCCAGGACATGCCATGGGCGACGAAAGATGGCCAAGGCCCTTAGTATCCTCCCATTCAAAAAAGCCCCCGAAGGAGTATTCTACTCCTCCGCAGGCTTGGGGGCTATTGTCGGTGACCAATACCATGGTACCCGAAGAAGAGGAGCTAATGGTCATCAACATTAATTCGCCTAAGCAGTCAAATGCATGACTATAGCTCCAACCGACCCCTAGCACGCAGGTTCTGCCTCGCCCAACCACTAGGGCACGAGCTCCAGCTTGCCCGATCGCTAGGGCACGGGCTCGGCCTCGCCCGACCACTAGGGGTTGGCTCGGCCTCGCCCGACCTCTAGGTCAGGGGCTCTACCTCACCCGATGAAAGGTCCTAATGGCTAGAGGGGGGTGAATAGCCTAATAAAAATTTCTACAACAACACTTAACAAAATGGTTAGACAACTATGAGGAGAAGCAAGTGTTGCGCTAGCCTACTCAAGATGCAAGCCACCTACCACAATTCTAGTTTAGATGGTGTATATTCACACAAAAGCTATGACACTACCCTATGTTAGTGTGCTCTCAAAGGCTAACTAAAGAGCCACACCAACAAAGCAAGCAAGCTCTCACAACTAGCTACACTAAAGAGCTTGTCAACTAGTTTGCGGTAAAGTAAAGAGAGTGATCAAGAAGGTTATACCGCCGTGTAGATGAAGGTACCAATCAATCACAAGGATGAATAACAATGAAGACCAATCACCTCGGAATCAAAGATGAACACAATGATTTTTACCGAGGTTCACTTGCTTGCCGGCAAGCTAGTCCTTGTTGTGGCGATCCACTCACTTGGAGGTTCACGTGCTAATTGGCTTCACACGCCAAATCCTCAATAGGGTGCCACACAACCAACACAAGATGAGGATCACACAAGCCACGAGCAATTCACTAGAGTACCTTTTGGTGCTCCGCCGGGGAAAGGTCAAGAACCCCTCACAATCACCACAATCGGAGCCGGAGACAATCACCACCCTCCGCTCAATGATCCTTGCTGCTCCAAGCCATCTAGGTGGCGGCAACCACCAAGAGTAACAAGCGAAATCCGCAGCAAAACACGAACACCAAGTGCCTCTAGATGCAATCACTCAAGCAATGCACTTGGATCACTCCCAATCTCACTATGATGATGAATCAATGATGGAGATGAGTGGGAGGACTTTGGCTAGGCTCACAAGGTTGCTATGTCAATGAAAATGGCCAAAAATGTGAGCCATAGCCAGCCATGGGGCTTAAATAGAAGCCCCCATGAAATAGAGCCGTTGTACCCCTTTACTGGGCACACTGCGCTCTGACCGGACGCTCCGATCCAACTGACCGGACCCTGGACTCAGCGTTCGGTCCACTGATGGACGCCACGTGTCACTAGCTTCAAACGCTGTTCGTCAGATTTCAACGGCTACGAGGCTGACCGGACGCTCCAGCAAAACTGATCGGACGCTGAAGCCCCAGCGTCCGGTCGTTTCCAGTAAGCTCCCCGAGGCGTATTTCTTCGATCGGACGCGTCCGGTCCACATTGACCGGACACAGACCAGCGTTCGATGCAATACCCTAGGTACTATGCCGACCGATCAGTTCGACAGGACACAAGCTACCAGCGTCCGGTGCTTTCAGACCCAACGTCCGGTCAGTTGACCGACGCCAGCGTCTTCACGACCAACTCGTTTTCACTTCTAACTTCTTCACCCTTGCTCCTTAGGGTGTTAGCACTCCAAAACCAAACTAGAAAATGCACTTAGGGTTTCATCAATTCACCAAAACCAAACTAGAGCTTTCAATCTCCCCCTTTTTGGTGATTGATGACAACCCTTGTACAAAGATATGAAATAAAATTCAATTGAATCCATGTTGCTTGCCCAAGCATATTTACCATTTGTAAAAGGATATGGACAAGTTTCATGAACCCCAGATGGTAGCAATTGCTCCCCCTACATATGTGCTAAGAGTTTGGATTGAAGCTTGCACATATGCTTAGATAGGAAATATAGGAGTCAATGTCTACCAAATGATTCTAAGGTATAAGAGATGGACCTTTGAAGCGTGATACCAATCGGAGTGCACCAATATACCATCCTTAGCACCATTGTTAGCTCAATACCACTTGGAAACATACTTTGGAAAGATACCACTTGTAAAGACTTACTTGAAAATGAAAATTATCTAGTGATTTCATTTCATCATTCAATCATACAACTAACATTCATCACACAAGCATGGATGTGTAAATTTAATACTTATGTCATACAAGCAAACATATGAAATGCACATACAAATGCACCATACAAGTTCATGAGCTTGCTCCCCCTACTTGTGTGCTCAAAATGTTAATTGATTATAGATTCCTTTCCTTTGTCATATCTCTCCCCTTATGTCAAGTTCTCCCCCGTTGTTGTCTTTTCACTATCTTAGTACACTAATATCTTCGTTTTTCTCCCCATGTACTAGTGTCTTTGTTTCTCTCCCGTATCTTTGTTTCTCTCCCCCTTTGTCATCAATGACCACAAAGGTTCTAAATATAGATAGTATTACTTGTAGGGTCAAGATTATCAATGTCAATCAATGGGGTGAGAATCATTTTCCCAAGTTTGGTCTAGTCTAGATCATTTACCAAAGATATTTAACTCGGTTTGATCCAAGGACAAGCTTCTTCACACCTCCAAATAAGGGTTATCTTGTATCATATTGAGTTAAACACTTATAGCTCATTTTCTAGATTAAACACTAGGTTTACAAGCCCATAAACATGTCATATGCTATCACTAGATCAAATCAAGCATAGAAGCAATAGTGATACCATATAAACATCAAATTCATTTGATTTTTATGAATGAGCCTAATAAAATAGAACCACTTGAAAGGTCCTAATAAGATTGAAATTATGACTAGATGCACTAAACATGTCCTTAGCAAGGATGTATGCCATGCCAATCAACTTTTACCTTGGATTGCTCGAAGGAGAGGCATGTCATATTAGTGAGGGGTGCATCAACACATATTTGAGAAATCCAATATGTTCAACTCATTCCTTAGCTTGCAAAACCTTTTCTCATCCAATGGCTTGGTGAATATATCGGCAAGTTGATCTTCGGTGCCTACACTCTCAATGCAAATGTCTCCTTTTTGTTGGTGATCTCTTATGAAATGGTGGCAGACATCAATGTGCTTTGTTCTTGCATGTTGCACCGGATTGTTGGTTAGCTTGATTGCACTCTCATTGTCACATAGCAATAGCACTTTCTTGAACTTGATTCCAAAGTCACTCAAGGTGGCCTTCATCCAAAGTACTTGTGCACAACAACTACTGGCGGATATGTATTCGGCTTCGGCGGTTGATAATGCAACACTATTTTGCTTCTTTGATGACCATGAAACAAGTGATCTTCCCAACAATTAACATGTGCCCGAGGTGCTCTTCCTTTCAACCTTGCATCTCGCATAATCCGAGTCAGAGTAACCAACTAGCTCAAACTTTGCTCCTTTGGGATACCACAAACTAACATTTAGTGTATGCTTCAAGTACCTCAATATTCTCTTTGTAGCCTTCAAATAACTTTCTCTTGGTGAGGCTTGAAATCTTGCACACATGCATACACTAAACATGACATCCGACCTTGATGCGGTCACATAGAGTAGGCTTCCAATCATAGACCAATACAACTTTTGATCCACCATGTTTTCACTTGCATCACTATCCAAGTTACCATTGGTTCCCATTGGTGTGCTAATGACTTTGCTATCAATCATTCCAAACTTTTTAATCATGTCCTTGATGTATTTGCCTTGATTCACAAATGTACCATTCTTCAATTGCTTGATTTGAAGACCAAGGAAGTAACTCAACTCTCCAATCATGGACATCTCAAACTCATTAGCCATCATCTTTCCAAACTTATCACAAAATTCTTGATTGGTTGATCCAAATATGATGTCATCTACATAGATTTGCAATACAAATATATCTTTTCCAATCTTCTTGATGAAAATAGTGGTGTCAACCTTGCCCATTGTGAACCCTTTAGAGAGGAGGAAGTCCCTCAATCTCTCATACCATGCTCTAGGTGCTTGCTTCAAGCCATACAATGCCTTCTTCAACTTGTACACATGGTTGGGCTTCTTATCATCTTCAAAACCGGGAGGTTGCTCAACATATACTTCTTCATTGATATAACCATTGAGAAATGCACTCTTAACATCCATTTGATAGAGCTTGATGTTCTGGGCACAAGCATAGGCTAGCAAGATTCTAATTGCTTCCAATCTAGCAACCGGGGCATATGTTTCTTCAAAGTCAAGACCTTCAACTTGTGTATAGCCTTATGCTACCAATCTTGCTTTGTTCCTTACCACTATCCCATCTTGATCTTGCTTGTTTCTAAAGACCCATTTGGTTCCAATCACATTATGTCCCTTTGGTCTTTCTACCAACTCCTATACTTGATTTCTTGTGAAGTTATTCAATTATTCATGCATAGCATTCACCCAATCAACATCCTTCAAAGCTTCATCTATCTTCTTTGGTTCAATGGATGACACAAATGAGAAGTGTTCACAAAATGATGCCAATCTTGATCTTGTTTGTACACCTCTAGAAATATCTCCAATTATGGTGTCCAAAGGATGATCTCTTGCAATACTTGTTGGTTGGAGCAACGGAACTTGATTGCTTGCACTTGCTTGATCATTTGGTTGAGATGATGTACTAGCCACTTGATCTTGATCAATGTCATGAGATTCACTTGCATTAACTTGATTTGTATCATCTTGCACATTTGAGTTAGAGAGCACTTGCACTTGATCATCTTCATCATCAATCACTTGCCTAGGTCTCAATTCACCAATATCCATGTTCTTCATGGCATTTGAAAGTTGAATGCCTCTAACATCTTCTAAGTTCTCATTCCCTTCTTGTGAACCCTTGGTTTCATCAAATTCAACATCATGAACTTCCTCAAGAGTACCACTATCCAAATTCCAAACTCTATATGCTTTGCTTGTAGTGGAATAACCAAGTAGGAATCCTTCATCACATTTCTTGTCAAACTTGCCCAATCTTGTGCCTTTCTTCAAGATATAGCATTTGCAACCAAAGACCCGAAAATATGCAATGTTGGGCTTTCTACCATTCAAGAGCTCATATGGTGTCTTCTCTTTCAATCGGTGACAATAGAGGCGGTTGCTACAATAGCCAGCCATGTTGATAGCTTTGGCCCAAAAAGATTGACTCACATTGTACTCACTAAGCATAGACCTTGCCATATCAATGAGTGTTCTATTCTTCCTCTCAACAAGGCCATTTGATTGGGGTGTATACTTGGCCGAGAATTGATGTCTAATTCCAAATTCATCACATAACTCATCAATTCTAGTGTTCTTGAACTCACTACCATTGTCACTTCTCACTCTCTTGATGGTTGTTTCAAACTCATTGTGAATGCCTTTGACAAATGATTTGAATGTTGCAAATACATCACTTTTGTCCACTAGAAAGAATACCCATGTGTATCTAGTATAGTCATCCACTATCACAAATCCATATTTGTTACCACCGATACTAGTATATTGTGTTGGCCCAAACAAATCCATGTGCAATAACTCAAATGCTTTACTAGTGCTCATCATGCTTTTCTTAGGATGGGTGTTTCCAACTTGTTTGCCGGCTTGACAAGAGCTACAAAGCTTATCCTTTTCAAACACAACATCTTTCAAGCCTTTAACTAAGTCATGATTAATCAATCTATTCAATTGTTTCATTCCAACATGACCAAGCCTTCTATGCCATAACCAACCCATGCTAGACTTAGTGAACAAGTATGTAGACAATCTAGCTTCACTAGCATTGAAATCAACCAAGTATAGATTCTCATATCTAAAGCCTTTGAAGATCAAATTAGAGCCATCTACACTTATGATTTCTACATCATCTACTCCAAATATGCATTTGAATCCAAGATCACATAATTGATCCACGGATAGCAAATTGAAGTTCAAGCTTTCTACTAGCAACACATTGGATATGCTCATGTCATTGGATATTGCAATCTTACCAAGCCCTTTGACCTTGCCTTTGCCATTGTCACCAAATGTGATACTATCATAACCATCATTGCCATTGGTGTTGATTGAGTTGAACATTCTTGCATCACCGGTCATGTGTTGAGTGCACCCACTATCAAGAACCCAATGCCTTCCTCTGGCTTTGTAATTGACCTACAAAAGAAGATCAATTCTTTTTAGGTACCCAAACTTGCTTGGGTCCTTGAAGGTTAGTAACCAAGCTCTTTAGCACCCAAATGGCTTTCTTCTTTGAGCCCATCCATGGTTTGCCAATGAACTTAGCCTTTACACCATTTATACCCTTAGTGAGCATATAGCATGAATCAAGCTTTATGAAGGATACATTAGCATTTTTGCTCTTATTATTGCATTCTTGCTCTTTGTGACCCACTTGCTTGCAACTAGTGCAAAACCGACCATTGTTCTTCACAAAACTAGTCTTGTGAGGAGCAAAGGCCGCCTTGCCTTTCTTGGGGGTATAGCCCAATCCCTCTTTGTAGAGAGAAGCTCTTTGGCTACCCAAGCACATAAGCAAGCGGTCCTCACCACCATAAGCCTTAGCTAAGGTGTGAGTGAGCTTAGTGACCTCCTTCTTGAGGTTCTCATTCTCAACCACTAGTGAGGCATCACAAGTGAGACCATCACTACTAGATGAGGTAGAAGTGGAAGTGCTACAAGAAGGGTTAGTAGTAGCAACAATGATAGGCATAGATAGTGATGTATCAATTAAATCACAAGTTACACCTACATCACAAGTTTCAACATGCTTCTTTTTATCTTGTTCATTAAGCAAAGTGGAATGAGCCTTTTCAAGCTTTTTGTGAGCTTTGCCAAGCTTCTCATTGGCTTTCTCTAGCCTCTCATGAGATGCATTGAGCTCATCAAAGGCTTGCTTAAGGGCTTTTAGTTCCTTACGCAAGCTTTTGCATTCCCTTCTCTTGATATCAAAGTGTTCTCTAGAAGCCCTCGTGGGATCTGGCACAAGCTGCAGCCTAAGTGCACTACCGTCGTTGTCGGGCCAAGCTACCCCCGCCTCCACCATCAACCCCGCAGGAGCCAGTGTGGTGATGCCTTCGTGGCCCTCCCCATCCCAGCTGCCGCCGCCACCGGGCCCCGACGCCACTGCGGGATCCAGTGCAGGGACGCCTCCACGGCCCTCCCCGACCCTGCCGCCATCGACAAGCCCGACCACACTGCCGTCACTTGGCACCGATACCACGGCCTACGCCGTAACTACGAGTTCCAGCGCGGTGTGGCCCTCCCCACCCCCACCACCGCCGCCAGCAAAGTTGGGCCCACCAACGCGACCGCCGAGCCGGACACCATGGGAATCGGCATTGGAGCCTCTCCGCGAGCTCCCTCCCCGTCACCGCAGACGACGACGCCGGGCGCCAACGCCGCGGCCAACACCAGCGGCAGCAGCAATGAGTCTGCCCCGATAGGATCCAGCTCTGCCTCCCCATCCTCGTCCACACCGACGTTGAGCTCCATGCTCTCACCGGCCACGGCTCCCTTCTACCCATTTTCGGGAGGGCGCACGAAGTGCCGTCGGTGGGAGGACGATGACGGCAAGGAGTCCGACGACGACCACCTCACAACCTACCTGGATGTTGTCCATCGACCGGTGAAGCCAGTAACAGGGTCCCCGTCGTGCGCCAAGCTTTGATCAGTTGTGGTCTTGGACTGTGGCAGGGCGAACATCGCTGGACAGCAGGGACATGGAAGAAGATGGAGGAATCGCAGACGGACGCGCCCCCATCTGGTGTGCGGCATACCTGCTTGCCCAGTGGATGGTCGCGTACCTACCTGCCAACGCCTCGGCCGATGCGAACGGGTCTCCGCTCCCAACACCGATGGGTGGCGGGAGATCCTCCCCAGCCAGAAACACGATCAGCGGCCACCTCGGATGAGACTTGCCCAGAGCAGCTCCCGCAAGCCCAAAGGATCCCCGTAGAGCTTCACGATAGATGTTTCAACTATCTCTCCTACTCACACAGAGTAGCGACTTGCCATTTGCCTCGACATTTCCTGCACTGCCGCGGCTTTAGCCACCTTGCCAGAGATTGCAAGTGGCCTAGGTCTGCTTCGACGACAAAGGCGAAGGGCAGTGACCTGTCATGGATCACTACGTGCGGCGGCGACCCATCGGCCTCCCAGCACGAGCCCACGGTGGCCCATCGAGCTCAGCTAGGGCCTTGAAGGGTGTCGCGAGGGGCGCCGGCAAAACCCGATGACGCCACTGGCGGCGTCGGAGTAAGCCGGCGAGGGACACTAGCTTGGATGCGTCTGACTACGCCGACAATGCCGCTGCCTCTGATGATGCACACTACCTCCACAGGCCAGATCCGCTGGTGTTGGAGTTGTGCGCGAGCTTTGGACTCCCTTATGGGTTGACCCAATGCTGGAGGAGCTCACCGCCTCGCTCGCCATGAGCCGACCAGCAGGGGCGACTGTCCCTCAGGAAGTGGAAGCACCAACGGTGGACACCACACTGTCGCGAGAGGGGCATCCTAGCATTGTGGATGCCGAGGTGTGCCTACAAAGCTCGCCACCTTGCGGAGGTCAGCACGGCATTATGGATGCCGAGGCGCGTGCACAAAGCCCTAGCGCCACCCCTGCGGGCACCCCTCCACGATCAGCTGACTCTACCTCCAAGAGGTTAAAGCGATTCACCGACAAGATCCTATGTAAGGCGCCATCGTAGTTGTTGCCTTAGCCGACGGTGGAGGTACAACCAAAGTTGCCAACCCGCAGCAGGAGGATCGCTGCACAGGCGCTCTCACGCGTCCCAGCCTCTAAGCGTGGAGAGGTGCGGATGATGAAGCGGATGGGGTTCATCGACAAACAGGAGAGACCTTCCACAACAGACCAGAACGCCTACGACGACATCTTCGTTGACCAGCTCAACCCCTCGCATGCTAAGGCAATAAGACAGCTCTTCCCAGACCCGCAGGGAGAGCGGCCAAGGCGGTCGAGGCGCTGCTCGGTCCAGCGCATCTGATCGCCGGTGATGGCTAGGTAGCATGATTAGCGAGTAATAGGCTATGATATCCTTCTGTTAGGGAGGGCAGAGCTGATTGTATAACACTATTCCCCCTAGTGTGTCATTCGTGGCGCGTCGTTGTAACTTTCACTGCTTCTCGATCTTAATACAAAGATGCGCAAACATTTTGCATTTTTGAGAAAAAAAAGCTCTGACACTGCAGTACAATATAAATGACAAGTCACAAGAAACAACCCACGTTTTTTTCTATAGCCAAACAAAGATGAAATTATATCTTATCCGAACAACAATGAAAAAATCAGACACTTCAAATATATGAGAAGTGTAACAAAGTTTTGCAAGCAAATGTATCTTTTACAAAATTACTTAAGGATTTCATAACAAGATTATTTTTAGGATTTTATTTTTCAGATATGGACACAAAAAGAAAGACTGGCACATCTCTTAATTTGCACTGAATACGGTTAATACCAAACTAAATACTCTTTTGTAGATGGCGTCGTGAGAGGCAATCAAAGTACGCACTGTCAGGCCTACCCACAAAGGTAGCATTACCGGCGAATGCTGCTTGCAGCGACGTTGGAATCGGCGGCACGTCCAGGATCACGACCCCCTCCAGCGCCTGGACCACCTGCTCCATCGACGGCCGGTGAGCCTCGTCGTCCTGCACGCACCAGCAGGCCACCCTGCACGCGCGTTCCAGCTCCCGAGCGTCCGCGTCGCCGTGCAGGCGCTCGTCCAGCAGCCCAACGAGCGCCTCCCCTTCGTTGACCTTACTCGAGGCCACCAGCGGGAAGTACCCCGACAGCGACGCCTCCTGCTCTGTAGTCGCCCAGCCTCGTGCGTTTCTCCGGCCTGAAATGATCTCCAGCAGCACCATGCCGTAGCTGTACACGTCGGCCTTGGCGGTGATGGGCACGCCGGAGATCCACTCCGGCGCGAGGTACCCGATGGTGCCCCGCACCGTCGTCAGGACCCTGCTGAAGTCCCTCCCCAGCAGCTTCGCCATGCCGAAGTCGGCGACCTTGGGCACGAGGTTGACGTCGAGCAGGATGTTCTCCGGCTTGATGTCGCAGTGGATGATGCAGTCCCGGCACCCCTCGTGAAGGTACAGCAAGCCCCGGGCGGCGCCCAGCGCGATCTGGAACCTCACGCGCCAGCTCAGCGCCGGCGCCGCCGTGAAGAGCGCCCTGTCCAGCGAGCCGTTGGGCATGTAGTCGTAGACGAGCAGCCGCTCGCTGCCGTGGGAGGAGAAGCCGCGGAGCCGGACGAGGTTGATGTGCTGGATCATGCCGATGGTGCGCACCTCGTTCCTGAACTGCTTGTCCCCAACGCAGAGGACGCCTTCCAGCTTCTTCACGGCGACGGCGGCGCCGACACCGGACAACGTACCTTTGTACACTGAGCCGAAGCTGCCACCGCCGAGCTTCTCCGAGAAGTTCTTGGTCGCCCTCCTCATGTCGCTGTACTTGAACGCCACGAGGTTACCGCCTTCTGCTGCAGCTTGCATGAATCTTATGTTCCTCTGTCTTCTCCTAAACATCTTAACAAGCACGGTCACGATGACAGACAAGCAGGCTAGGATCGACGCAGCTGAGGCAACAGAAACGAAGACGACGACCGTTCTTTTACGACAGCCATTCGAGGGCACATCCATGGCAGACAGCCGGAGGTAAAGGTCATCCGTGCTTGCCGTGTCCATGGCAGACAAGCCGAGCAGGTCACCGTACCAGAGAGCACAGCGACTGCCGTAGGAGTAAGCGTTGCAGTCACAACTCCTCAAGCACGCTGACCTGCAGTCTTCAGCGCTTGATGATGGTGATGCTGCTGCAGCTGCAGGCGACGAGTTCCTCGGCAGGGAAATACCTGGCGCCAGCAAGAAGGCGTCGCCGCCGTCCTTATCGCGCACCGAACTGTTGTGACACTGCAAGGGATTGTTCCGGCGGCAGCCATGGGAGTGGTCTCCGAGCTCCCAGTCCTCCACGGAGGAGGGATGGAAGCCGGCGGGGCAACTGCAGAAGGGCTCGCTCTTCTCGTCGCAGACGCCGAACGCACCGCAGGTAGCGTAGACGTCGCAGAGCTTGTGCGGCTCCTCCCATATGATCATCCACTCCTCGGTGGACGGCATCCACATGATCTGCCTCGCCTGGCCGGAGACGTCCACGACTAACCTGGAGATGACCGTGGGATCTTGCTGGGAGTAGTAGAAGTAGCTGGCGTTCGCGGTTGCCACGAACTCGAAGTTGTACTTGTCGTGCGACGTCATCTCCGGGACATTGGCAAATATGCTGCCTGTCCACTCTCCAGTGCTCCAGAAGTTCACGGTCCTGTTCCAGGACAGGAAGAACTGGCTGGTCCCGTTGGGATCGATTCCCAGGGAGTACATGCCGGGAGCCGGGTCACTGGAGCTCCTCCAAGAAGTCACAGCCTGCACGTGGCCGGTGATCTTGTTCATGCCGAGACGGGCTCCCGGGAGCCACGTGTCGGTGGGGTGCTCGATGCTCTGCCATACGACCTCGCCGTCGTCGCGCCGGAGGACGAGGTTTCCGCTGTCCAAGAGGACAGCCACGGTGCCGTTGAGGCTGCTGCCGGAGATGACGACGTTCGAGGACCAGACGAGCTCTCCGGCCTCGTTGGTGAGCACGAGGTTGCCGTCCGCCGCAACGGCGAGCTGAGAGGACGCGGGGTCGGAGACCGGTGCGGCTCTGTTCGCGACCCACACGGGCGTGCACGGCTTCACGGCTTTCTTGTACCAGATTCCCACGTAGTAATTATGAGAAGAAGCCGTGTTGCTGTCACCACCTCCACCTGGTGCTGCTGGACGGAAGAAGCCCAGCTCAAAGTTGCCGCCTCTGGACACGACGGTCCGGCCGCCGGAGATGGCGGAGTTGGCGGTGATGGTGTCCGCTGCGAAGCACCTTGCACTGCCGATGATGGCCACGGCCGTGACAAGTAGTAGCGTTGTTGAAGCCATCGGTGAGATGAAGATGGAGGGGAGAGCAGCTGTATGTGTACGTACTGATGATCGCTACTGAGTTGGGAGTGAACTCATCTGGTACCTACCTATTCGTTGATAGCAAGTTATTACATATACAACAACTAAACTAGCCCACGAAAACCGCCCTGAACCGGTTTTGACAATCCGATGCTAATTCAATAATTTTTTAAGCTCAATCGATCTTATGGAAACGTATAAATTATGTGCGAAATAAGTTTTATTTTCAGATAACACCATAGCCCGTCTACTCACCGCTCGGGTGTTGTAGGGGCACGTGACAACAGTGTTGGAAGCCACCTAAAACACCCGATTGACAACAGAAACAAAAATCGAGTGTTTCTTATCAATGCAACACTCAGTTGTCATGACCATGGGATCTGTGGGGGTACGCCCCTAAGACATGGGCCGCGCCGCAAGGCATTATACAGTACCAAATAGACTACTTTACATATAACCATACCTTCTCCAAAGTATATAAGAAGAGGTAGGGGTCCCCTAACGGATATGATCTATCAGATCGGATCTACATATAGATCAATATAATACACCAAAGACACAGGACGTAGGGTATTACGTCGATCAGACGGCCCGAACCTGTCTAAATCGCTGTCTCTGCGCCTTGTCACCATCTGGTTCCTGATTACACGTATCCCCACCGACAAATCTACCATCGCGGGATACCCCTCGGTGGACTGTCGAGCATATTCTGTCGACAGTTGGCGCGCTAGCTAGGGGTGTGCGCTTGATCCATGGCGAGCCAGATGGACCTCAAATCAACAACGCGTTCTCGTCGTCAATCTCGTGGAGATCCATGCTGGTCCACGATGATGATTCATCGCTGGCTACATCAGCCCCCACGACAGCAGATCCGATCTCGAAACCACCTCCGAGGTTGTCTTCACCAACAACTCACCGCCCGCCAGCTGCTCGTCGTCAACGCCGACCAGATAACGTCATACGTCGCCAACCAGACGCTCCGTCTAAAGCTAAGTCACGCTTTAATATTCTTCTAAATATTCTCCAATCTTCGTATATCGCCATAATGTTTCTCTGAACTATTTTCTCCATATTTGCTCTCCAAACGATTTTCCGAACCCCCGAACAGTCCTGCTGATGCTCGGACGCCTCCAAAGACGGCCCTGTCTCCGGCTCCTCCCTACACGTGCTACGGGCTCCGCGCTCTGCGTTATGGGTGGTCGGCAGTGGCTCCTTGGTCACGCCTATTCCTCCTACACGTGCACGGGCTCCGCGCTCGACGTTATGGACTATGGGCTAGTAAGGGCTGAAGACTCAGCTACACACTAACTGTTCGGACGGTTTATATTAAACATAAATATATTTTCACGCCAACTGATCACCGAACTGCATACGTCGTTTCATCACCAATGCTGGTTTTTCTCCAGAGTTCATTTATTTTTACATCATGTACTACCCGTTCTTCATGTTTATATTGCAGGATCATCGTCCAGGTGATCGAATCACCTGGTGCTCGGGCTTTCCCACCGATCAACTAGTTGGACCGCTCGGTTCATGGACTCCGTCGCCGATCAGTTGATCGGACTGTTCGCCGGTCGCTTCTACTTAATGCTCACTTCGCCGCCGACCAGTTGACCAGACTGTTCGCCACTCGTGCTTCGTCGCCAGCTACGCCGGGGACTCCTCGGCGCTCGGTTTCTTCGTGCTCGAGGAGTAAGTGGGCACACTTCACTGCACGGACGTCGCCAGCTACGTCGGGGACTCCTCGGTGCTCAGACCTCGCCAGCTTTGCCTGGGACTCCTCGGTGCTCGAACATCGCCGCCTACATCAGGGACTCCTCGGTGCTCGGTCATCGCCAGCTTCACTGGGACTCCTCGGTGCTCGGACATCGCCGCCTACGCCGGGACTCCTCGGTGCTCGGTCATCGCCAGTGACGCCGCGGACTCCTCGCTCCTCAGTGCTCGGATATCACCAGCGACACCGAGGACTCCTCGCCCCTCGGTGCTCGGTAATCATCAGCGTCGCCTATGACTCCTCGCTCTTCGGTGCTCGGTCATCGCTAGCGACGCTGGGGACTCGTCGCTCCTCGGTGCTCGGTCATCGCCAGCGACGCCGGGGGCTCCTCGCTCCTCGGTGCTCGGTCATCGCCAGCGACGCCGGGGACTCCTCGCTCCTCGGTGCTCGGACATCGCCGCCTATGTCGGGGCCTCCTCGCTCCTCGGTGCTCGGTCATCGCCAGCGACGCCGGCGACTCCTCGCTCCTCGGTGCTCGGATATCACTAGTGACACTGGGGACTCCTCGCTCCTCGGTGCTCGGATATCACTAGTGACACTAGGGACTCCTCGCTCCTCGGTGCTCGGTAATCGCCAGCGCCGCCTACGACTCCTCGCTCTTCGGTGCTCGGTCATCGCCAGCGACGCCGGGGACTCCTCGCTCCTCGGTGCTCGGTCATCGCTAGCGATGCCGGGGGCTCCTCGCTCCTCGGTGCTTGGTCATCGCCAGCGACGCCGGGGACTCCTCGCTCCTCGGTGCTCGGACATCACCGCCTACGTCGGGGACTCCTCGCTCCTCGGTGCTCGGTCATCGCCAGCGACACCGGGGACTCCTCGCTCCTCGGTGCTCGGAATCGCCAGCGACGCCGGGGACTCCTCGCTCCTCGGTGCTCGGTCATCGCCAGCGACGCCGGGGACTCCTAGCTCCTCGGTGCTCGGACATCACCAGCGACGCCGGGGACTCCTCGCTCCTCGGTGCTCGGTCATCACCAACGACGCCGGGGACTCCTCGCTCCTCGATGCTCGGACATCGCCAGCGACACCGGGGACTCCTCTCTCCTCAATGCTCGGACATCGCCAGCGACGTCGGGGACTCCTCGCTCCTCGGTGCTCGGACATCGCCAGGGACGTCGGGGACTCCTCGCTCCTCGATGCTCGGACATCGCCAGCGACGTCAGGGACTCCTCGCTCCTTGGTGCTCGGACATCACCAGCGACGCCGGGGACTCCTTGCTCCTCGGTGCTCGGTCATCGCTAGCGATGCCGAGGACTCCTTGGTGCTCCCTTGGTGGTCGGATCTTGCTACGTCTTATCGGTGTGCTATCAAGCTGCTCCATGTTGTTCGGACCAGGATGCTGATCTTGGGCAGCACGTCTGGGGTCTTGATACGCGCATGTCAGACGACGTCGGTAAGCTTTCAGACTTCTTTGACCCTGCTACAAGATTCATTCTTCATCTTCCAGCAGGCTCGGGGACTAAGTGGGCACACTTCACCTTGCGGTGAATGTGCTTGTTCTCATCTCGAGGCTACGCTTGGGGACTGGCTGCCTGCTTGGCTGGTCTTCTACTTTATGACTCTGGCACCACGTGACTACATCACATACTGTCAGGCTCGAGGACTAGCTGTGGGGGTATGGCCCCCAAGACATGTGCCGTACCATCGGAGGTGGCCCAGCTCATAAGATCAAGGCGTGCACGGCGCTGCTCGGCGTGCACCACAAGACATTGTATAGTACCAAATAGGCTACTTTACTTGTAACCCTATCTCCTCCAGAGTATATAAGGAGAGGTAGGGGTCCCCTAGCGGATAGGATCTATCAGATCGGATCTACATACAGATCAATACAATACACCAAAGACACAGGACGTAGGGTATTACGTCGATCAGACGGCCCGAACCTATCTAAATCGTTGTCTCTGCGCCTTGTGTCACCATCTGGTTCCTGATTACGCGCATCCCCACCGACAAATCTACCATCGCGGGATACCCCTCGGTGGACTGCCGAGCATATTCTGTCGACAGGATCCAAAGCAAATGAACCAAAAAAATTATCGAAATAATATAAAAATATTAAACAAACAAAAAAATTAGCCACATTATTTCTATGAGAGCCAAATTGAAAAAATTCAAAGGGGAACCAAATAAAACATAGAGAAAATAAAAAACCCCAAAAATGATCAAATGACTGTTCAGATAATTCTAACAATTCTCATTTATAAATAATCAATTTATATCCATTGAACATAAAACTTACACCAACCGAAATAGTAAAATATGGTATAATGAGATGTAACGTGCACATGCTAAAGGAATGAATCTGCATGGGTGCATGCAAGGGGCGAGGTGATGCGAGGGCGACGGGTCAGCAGGTCCGTGCACCTGCACCTGCAGCAGGCGATCGACGCTCTATATCTTTGGGCTTGTTTAGCTGATAAATCATGACTAAAAGTACTGTTGATTGATGTGATAAAAAATACTATTTATTAACTGATAAGTCATGACTTATAAGCTAAATACGACCCAGGAACCATGCTGCTAACTCGCAGCAGCATGCACATGTACCTGCTGTCCGCGTCTCCACCGGCCGTCCCGGGTACGCGCCCGACGGCGACCACCCTGGCCCCCGCGACCGCTTACTGCGCTTCACCGGCCATCGCCTCCGTTGAAAGCGCATCATCCGATGGCCACAAAATCAAGCGCAGGCGGATGCTGGAACACTCGAGTGTCCTTTAGCTTTACCGTATATTTAATTACATGAGAGAATAATGACCGGTTGAAAGAGATCCATCTCTCTAACCGATCAAAAACTAATCTATTTAACATTTTACCTCCAAATGTTAGCTGTTTCAACTCTCTTGCTGTCCAACATGTTTATTGACTAGATTTGTCAATATTTTAAGTGGCATTATTGATCATATATCACCTTTGTTGTGCATCTCCCTCCTAAAACTTCGTGGGAGGCACTCGTGAGTGTTTTAGGTGAACGAGGAGGGTCAAATCAGCCTCGTTGTTTTTTCTGCTGCGTGTAACGACCGCGCGCGTGAGATTCAGACGTTCAGGTTGTAACTAGTGCGTGACCGGAACAGAAATATAATGGCCCTTCTCCGTCACCGATGGGTTGACGAACCAGTCTATACGGCATCGAAGCACATCACATCAATCGCACCGGCTACCAAAAAAAAGGTGCTACAAGAAGATGCATACAAGAAAACGAGTGAACCAGAGCAGTAGAACACTACCGCTACCATGCCTGACCCGTGCGGCAGTCCACGACCCTGGTCCATTGCGACGCCGACCCGCGGGAGCTGGAACGCGCGTGCAGGGTGGCCTACTGGTGCGTGCAGGACGACGTGGCGCACCGGCCGACGATGGAGCAGGTGGTCCAGGCACTGGAAGGGATCGTTTCGCGGATTGATAGAACAAACGAGTGAACGACATACATGTACTTGTCCGCTAACTTATCCTATCCGCAAAGCTCACTCAACTCCGCGCTGAACTATGCTTGGGGCGTGAGGGCCATCTACCGGCGTCAAATGCTCCCTTGCCGTCACCCCGTGTGGTACCCCGTCGGCCCTGAACTTGGCCGACCGTATCAGCCCGGTCTAAAAATTAGAAAATATACTATCATTTCAAGGTACGGGAACATGTCACGGGCGGCAAGACGTGGCTAGTGAACTTAGTCTCTCGTTAGGGCGCTAGTGAACTTAGAGTAAAGTCGTTGCTAGACGTTAGTTAAACTCCACATTTAAATTGGCTTAGCATTCGCGATTAACTCTTGTAAACGACTATGCACCCCCTCTAATCTGCCTACTTGATCCTTACAAACGTCAATGAGAACACAACCTCTGACGAGCCACATTTTAGCCTCTTCGCGAGCGCGCGGTTAAAACATGGAAGAAGAGGCGGCAGGATCTCTGTATCCACCTGCAGGAAAGGAGAGGAACATGTGTGCAAACCCTACCTAGTGGTGCGCGCAAATGCTCCGAATTAAGAAGAATCAATTCTCTCAATGTCATTAGAAATTTTACCTCTTCTCTCATTGTCATTGAAATTTTCAAACTTTCCTCACTGCCATCGGAATAATTCACACTTTCCTTATTACCATTTCCGTCAACATCTGTTAAGTTGTTGTGGAAATGACCATTTTACCCCTCCTAAACAAATGATGTGAAAATTACCCTTCTTCTTCCTTCCCAGTTCCCCCTCCCGCGCCTGACGGTTGCGCAGCGCCCACCCGCGGCCAAGCGGCCGGGCCACCCGCACCTCGCTCATCCGCATGCGCGCTGACGAGCCGCCACCCGCACGTGCCGCTCCCGCCCGCCGGTGAGCCATCTCCCGCCCATGCCGCTCCCTCTCGCGCCGCAAATCGCCGCCTTCCGGTCACTAGGGTTCGGGTCAGCGTGCGAGCTCGAGCTCATGATTCTAGCCTGCGAGGCCAGCATGGTGTCACCGGTGGTGGTCGCAGAATCACCCATGCAGCAGCTCCCGGACAGCTTTGCCGGCTTCGGCCCCACGGACGCCGAGCTCAGAGAGTTCCCCGACGACTTGGAAGCCCTTCTTGGCCAGCGCCTGGAGATTGTCTTGCCGGAGCTCGCTCCGCCCCACCCCTTCTCACAACCACGGTGCCCCCTGGGCGCGCAGCCTCGCTCGGCCAAGCTGCTCAGACGAGACAGATACGTCACATTCTGTGGACTGCCTTTAGACATTGAAAGGTGGGGCCATGGTGTCACTGGAAGAGGGCAAGGGAGGTCATTTTGTAGTTTACAAAAATACACTGTTCATGTGAGTCCCACTAGTCAGCGAAAGAAACTTAACAGGTGTTGATGGAAAATGGCAATGAGGGAAGTGTGAATTATTCCGATGGCAGTGAGGAATGTTTGAAATTTTCAATGGCAATGAGAGAAGAGGTAAAATTTCCAACGGTGCTGAGGGAATTGACTCAATTAAGAAGGGGCACGGGGTTTGGGCGGTAACCCAATCAATGGGGCGCCTACAAAGCAGGTCTAGACTCAGCTGGTGCAAGGAACTAGGTCGTGACTTCGAGTGCGGATGCAAGCCTCCTTGCATAGTTGGATGCGCCAATTTTCATCGAGTAGTGGGATGCAGGTCCAGGATGCTTTGAGAATAGTGCTACGTTGCATAAAGACTTAGGTAACTAAGCATATCCCATTTACATTACAAAGGTTTGGATAAGGAGTTGTACAGGTTACCAAATAGACCCACTTGATAATGAATAATGGGAGAGCGCTAAAAATGAGCTGAGCAGTAAAGTCATAGGCACATTATTCTGAACTACTTCTGGATGCTATTCTCAATACATGAGAATAAGTTTACCATATGCAAGAACGTATTGTACACTACTACAGATTGAGCAATCACCATCGCTAGTTTCATTGCCCTAGCATACAGAAGCGACAGTGTGCTACTTCCACCGTCGGTTGCTCGATAGCAAGGCCTGGAAAGAAATCAAACCGGCAGATGAAACTTCTAGCACCGACGGTTCAACCGTAGATGCGGCGGTGCTAGTGGGGTTGCATTTACTCAGTCGTATGGAACGCCGAGACATATGTGATACGTGTTATGGCCGCCGGCCCTACACGATCGTTTGGTCTACCGGCAGTAAATGTAGCGCCGGTGTTGAATGTCCCATCTACCTACAGAGTTCCGCTTCTCCATCTTCAATGTTGGCCTAAATAACCCGGGTCTGGGTGCACCTCTTGGGCAATCCATGCACTCCTTCCTCCTTAAACACAGACAAAGCTCTTCAGCCAACCATCTTTATTTTCCTCATCACCATGGCACTCCTTCTGCAACTCCTCCTGTGGCAGCATTGGCGTTAGGAGAAGGCCTTCAAGATTGGGTACTACCGGCATCTAGGCGCAACAGGGGCTGCTCGATCTAGGTGCTAGTGGAAATTTTACGATTAAGGGGGGTCGCTGCTGGTGCCGGTTCATCAGTTCTAGCGCCCTGGCGATCCTCCTTCCTCTGGAGCAGCGCAGCGCTTCTCTCCCATGCCTACTCCTCTTCTTGCCTCTCTTGACCATGAGTGCAAGGAAGATAAAGCATCTCACTGAGATGCAAGTGGAAGTTTTGTGAGGTGCTGCCTCGTCCTTGTTCTCCCTGTCTGCGGCCTAGTACTTGATAGGTCTTTGTTATTGTACACCCAGTAGTCTTCAATAGGTCTTTGTTATTGTACAACCGTGGAATGTAACTGAAGTTATCAATGAAATTTTTCCTCATGTGGTTATGATGCTTGTTACTGTTTTGTTTATATATAGTTTGTGCCTTAATAAAATAATTAATAACTGAATGGGTGTGATGCTTGTTACTCCTTTCGTATTTTGGAAGTGTCATATTTGCCTTGGCTACACAGACGTGAGTGTTGAATGTCCCAACTCCCAACTACCTACACAGTTCCGCTTCTCCATCTTCAAGGTTGTCCTATTTAAGCCGAGTCTGGATGCACCTCTTGGGCTCATTCCACACACTCTTCCTCCTTCAATCCTTTAGAATAGATACTCTCTTCCTCTAAGGCTTGAGATGCTAAACAGGAGAGCAACCTTGATGATTGCAGATCTTCTCTTAACAGAAGATCAGAAGATCTGCAATCATTAAGGTGCTCTCCTATTCAGGGGCTCCGATCCATACTCGACAGGTCATCAATCGACTAAGATTGGATGCTTTATATTCCATCTTGGTGCCTTTAAGGTTGGAGATGCAGATCTGCATCCCTCACTGAGATGCTAGTTCAAGTTTGCGAGGCGCTCCTTCAAGATTAGGTGCTTTATATTCCATCTCTCCTCTCATGGTCAAGAAGTAGATCTGCATCCCTCGACCGTGAGGGGTGCGAGATGGAAGGTAGAGCACCTCACTAAGATGTTGCTCAAAGTTTTGTGAGGTGCTGCCTCATTCTTGCTCTCCAGGTCCGCGGCCTAGTCCTTGTTGAGTTTGCTGGTGGAGTGTTTCTTTGTATCTGCAAACAGCCGTATGATACGGCTTTGTTACCGTGTAGACCTAGAATCATCGCGGCGGTTCCTCCCACAAGAAAACTTAATTGACGAATAAAGAAAGACAAGAACGAAGAGATCCATGCGTCGATACAGTTACAGGGGCACACATACGATAACTAAAATGATAGTAAAGCAATGGACATGCATGATTATTAAGAAAATTCTCACTATCATAATAATTAACATAACAAAACATAATTACATGTCTGCTACTCAGGCTCCCTTCTTGTCAGTGACATCCTTGGAGGCGGCCTTCGTCTTGGAGGCGGCATTCAGGGGCACACATACGATAACTGTCATATTTATCACCATGTTTGTTTAGGCCTAGTGTTTAGTGAGGTTTGCATACCTCTTACCACTCGGTGCTTGCACGCACCATTGTTGTACATTGGATGGGCTTGTAGTCTTACGAGATCACACCAACCGTGTTTGTGGTGTGGCCGCCACCGTATACCGGAGGGAACAAGGCCCGCGGCGTTTCGGCTGGAAGCTTGATAGTGAAGACATCGGGGAGCATCCGGGAGAGGCTTGCTGGAAGGCACGTTGAAGATCCACTTGCGCATGGGGAAGGCCCGAGGCTATCCATGAAGTTACCCGACCGGGAGCTTGGCCCTTACGAGGGATTCCTTGCGAGGGGCTCCAACAAGGACTAGGAGGAAGCTTGTGTGCTTCTCGATACCTCGGTAAAAATACTGGAGTCATCGATGAGAGTTTGTATATCTCTACCTTACTCTTTAGCTTCCGCATTTACATTAATTGTATTACTCCTTTTAAGGTAGAGATAGCAACACACTAGCAAAACCATAGTTGCACATTTACATAGTTTATCTTTTGCATAGGTTTTGTTAAGGTTAGAAAAGGAGGCCATTGTTTAGAGTTAGAATTTTAAGTTGCCTAATTCACCCCCCTCTTAGGCGTTACAGTCCCCTACAAGTGGTATCAGAGCCGGTTGGCTCAATTTGAACCTTTGGCTTAACCGTCGTTGAGCCGATGCTATTTAGAGTGGTTGGGATGGATACCTCTAGGCCTTCGCACTTTGATGGCACTAACTTCCCTTATTATAAAGCTAGAATGGCTTGCCACCTTGAGGCGGTTGATTTGGGTGTTTGGAGAGTCACTCATGACAGGATGAAACCCATTAAGAATCCAGATAAACCCACAAAGAGTGAAGAAAAGGAAATGCATTTCAATGCTAGAGCTAAGAATTGCTTGTTTGAATCTTTTAGCATGGATGTGTTTAACCAAGTGTTCACTCTAAATACGACACATGAAATTTGGTTAAAACTTCAAGAGCTCCATGACGGCACATCTAATGTTCGTGAGCAAAAACATTGTCTAGCTAAACAAAATTATGATTCCTTTACAATGAATGATGATGAGCTTATTCGTGATATGTATTCTCATTTGAATCTAATTATCAATGAGCTCCATTCAATAGGATTAACAAAGCTAGATGATGCGGACATCGTGAGGAAGATCATCTCCGTGCTACCACAAAAGAAATATGCAAGCATCATCACCATCCTTCACAACATGGAGAACTTGAGCACCATGACCCTGGGCATAGTCATTGGCAAGATAGTGGCATTTGAAATGTCACGTAAGATGGGTCAAGACGAAGCCTCTTCATCAAGCAAAGGCAAAGCTCTCACATGTAGCGAGAAAAAGAAGATGAAGGGCAAGCAAGTTGAGACAAGCTCAAGCTCAAGCTCCTCAAGTGAAGATGAAGATTCAAATGAAGATGATCAATCCTCCTCCTCCACCTCCGACCTTGATAAAGAATCAATCAAACTAATCAACAAGGTGGAGAAGATGATCCAAAGGCTCAATGTTAAGGATGTGCCCATCCAAATCCAAGATCTCATTTTCAGCAATCAAAGAAATGAGCAAAGAAAGAGAGGATGCTATGATGCGGCAAGTTGGGACACTTTGTGGAAGTTTGTCCAAATAATCCCACACCCAAGACAAAGAAGAAGGCATGCAAGAACCAAGCCCTCACATCAATAAGGTCATGGGATGATTCTTCAAGTGAAGAAGAACACCATCACAAGAGGCGAGGGCACAAGCACTCGTTATCAAGCTCTTCTCGTATGTGCCTTATGGCACGAGGTAACGAAAGCTCATCCTCTAGTGAGAGTGATAGTGATGATGAAATGCCTTCTTATGATGAAATTGTGCAACAAAATCTTAATTATGCTAAAGTTTGCACTAGTCAACAAAAGAAGCTCAAAAAATTAAAAGAAAAGCTAGATAGTTCACAAGAAGCATACAAAATCTTGCTTGAATAATATGAGAACTTTGCTAATCTCAATGTTGAACTATCTACTAAAATTGAGCAACTTGAGGCTAGTGCAACAACAAATGCGTGCACAATCAATGATGAGCGACTTGTAAAGAAAAATAAAAAATTAAAAGAAAAGTTAGCTAGCTCACAAGATGCTTATAAAAGTTTGCTTGCTAAAATAGAAACCATGTGCAAACATTGTGATGAGCTAACTAATAAAGTTGCTAATCTTGAAGCCGCTAGTACAACCCCCACCAAGGCATCTAAAAAGAAAAGTTCTATCTTTAACATGTCCAAAAAGGATGCCTCTACTTCTTGTAATGATTTATGTTTAGACTCATCTTTGTGCAACCAAGTTTGTGTTGAGAAAGTTGTTGTAGATACATGCACACAAGTGGTTACAAATGGAGAATGAGCAACTCAAGCAAGAAGTAGCTCGCCTCACCAAGGACTTGACTCAAGTGAAAGGCAAGGTGAAGCAAGCCCAACTTCATCAAGATAACACCGTTAAGGGAGTGAAGAAGCTTGATGAAGGACAAACTGTGGTTTGCTACGTGTGCCATAAGGAAGGTCACAAGTCCTATGACTGCAAGGTGAAGAATGGGGGAGGAGCAAAGAAGAAACAGAAGAAGCAAACAAGCAAGCTCTCCAACACCTACACCAACAAGGTGGACAAGAAGGCCTCCACACCATACTTGTTAAAGAAGAAGAAAAATGATAAGGTGGTGGCCATCAAGGTGAACAAGCAAGCCAACAATGGGGTCAAATGCTTTTGGGTGCCAAAAGAAATCATTTTCAACATGAAGAGCACTAAGAAGGTTTGGATTCCAAAAGGAAAGTGAGAAGTCCGATGGACTTTCGGGGAATTTGGAGACTTGGCAAAGTGTGGATGCATTTCATGGGGTGCATCATGATGGACAAAAATATTACCAAGTGGGTTAGCGAATACTAAGGACCCAAATACTCCTTTCCATGTTAGGTAACTAGATTCAATTTGCTTCCAATGGTACTAGATTTAATTTCCTACGAGTGGCATCTTTAAGCATCTAGTTACTCTTCATGTCTAGGTTTGTATTTGCATGCTTATATCTTTTGACATGTATACACTAGGTATATCTTATGGTAGGCTTGCTCGGTTTCATTCTTAACCCTTGGAGCAAACCTACATGGTTTAAAATTGTTTAGGAGCACGGCACATAGCTTGTCTTTCGATTGTTCATCTAATATGTGCCAAAGTCCAAATTGTAGATAATTTCTCCTGAATATCGCCTTCGAAAATGACTCTCACATTCATGTGATGTCATCTTTCAAGTGGTATCTTTGATTCTAAAATCAATGTGCATGTTTTCTACAAGTACTCCATACTTGTGTGCACAAATTTAGGGAGAGGTTACTCTACAAGTTGGATGCCTTGAGACAAACACCTTTTTAAGCTTATTATGTGTAGAGTAGTCTCATTGCAAGGAAAATGGAGTCCCCGGAGTTAAGCATCATACTTCAAATATCCACCACCTATTGCAAGTGGTAGAAATCAAATTGGTTTCCACATGTGGTATTTCTAAACCAATATCATCATGTTGATTTCATTTTGATATTTATATGCTTTCTCCATGCATTATATAGATTAAATTTCCTTGAGCAAAAGTTTGCCAACTATGCATACGCTTTGCCTTCTACCATATGTATGCATATATTTAGGGGGAGCTTAGTCTATATAATGTGAGAGTCAAATTTTGTGACCTATTTCACTCTACATACAAAGGATCACAAAGTTTGACCCTCCCTTGTGCTACTAATGTCTTCCTTTTCAGTGTTTGATTCCAAAGGGAAAGAATTTAGAGGACCAAAAGCAAGCATTAATTTGTAGGACCAAAAGCTAGATCATAATAATTTATAAGTGGTAATGGTCTACAAGTGGTAATGGTCCGAGAAAGTGAGGATAGTGGATTATGGATTAGCCTATGTAATGGGGTAAATTTATAGGAAGCAAGGCTTATATCCATAATACCACATGGGGATTTTTGCAAGGGCAAGATAAGTGTTCAAGTGGTATCTTCTAGTCTTACAGGTAGTATCTTTAAGCATCATATAACCTTGTCCCTTGCATTGCATCCTAGCAAGCAGGTACTTTTTAAATTTGAAATTTTTATTATTTGCTTGCTTTGGTCGTGTTGTCATCAATCAGCAAAAAGGAAGAGATTGTAAGGAAAATGGACCCTAGGCCCATTTACTTTGGATTTTGGTGTTTGATGACTAACACAATCAAATTGGACTAATGAATTTGCAAGTGATTGTTTTGTAGTTCAATAGGGTGTAAGACATGACTTGGACGAAGGCGACGTGATGATCCAATGATCAACACCATAAGCAAGACCTTAGAAGCACAAGAGAAGACCCAAGATATCAAGCAAAGTCCAAGCATGAAGATAGGAACCAAGCCGGACGCAAGATTGCGAAGAAACAAGCTCATAGAGGTGACCGGACGCTGGACCAAACGCTGATAGCACAGTGACCGGACGCCCCGATCAAGAGACTCGACAGCAGCAGCGACCAACACTGAACAAGCAAATCGACCGGACACAGGACAACAGAGTTCGATCGAGTACAGAGAGGTTCCAGAGCGGTGAAATTGCGACCAGACGCGTCCAGAGGCATGTGACCGGATGCTGCAGCGTCCGATCAGTTGATCGCGGCTCTAACGGTCGGGACGACTAGACGCGTCCGATCAGGACGACCTGAGTGTCCGGTCAGTAGCAGAAAAGATGGATTTCGTCCCCAACGACTACTTTCTTAGTGGGGCTTATAAATACAACCCCCAACCGGCTAAATGAGCAGAGTGGAGCTGAGTAAACATATCAAGGGTGTTGATACACTATTTAGTGATCTCCACTTGCATAGTACTTAGTGATTCATTAGGTGATTAGCGTAGGTGCTTTGTGAAGTGCTTAGGTTGATTAAACCACCGCTTATGCGCTTGCTCTAGGTTTAGGCCTAGTGTTTAGTGAGATTTGCATATCTCTTACCACTCGATGCTTGCGCGCACCATTGTTGTACATCAGAGGGGCTTGTAGTCTTGCGAGATCACACCAACCGCGATTGTGGTGTGGCCGCCACCATGTACCGGAGGGAACAAGGCCCGCGACGTTTCCTACCGGAAGCTTGATAGTAAAGACGGCGGGGAGCATCCGGGAGAGGCTTACCGGAAGGCACGCCGGAGACCCACTTGCGCGTGGGGAAGGTCCGAGGCTATCCACGGAGTTACCCGACCGGGAGCTTGGCCCTTGCGAGGGGCTCTAACGAGGACTAGGGGGAAGCTTGCGTGCTTCTCGATACCTCGGTAAAAATACCGTAGTCATCGATGGGAGTTTGCATATCTCTACCTTGCCCTTTAGCTTCCGCATTTACATTGATTATATTACTTCTTTTGCGGTAGAGATAGCAACACACTAGCAAAATCGTAGTTGCACATTTAGATAGTTTATCTTTTGCATAGGTTTTGTTAAGATTAGAAAAAGAGTCCATTGTTTAGAGTTAGAATTTTAAGTTGCCTAATTCACCCCCCCCCCTCTTAGGCGTCACGGTCCCCTACAATCGACATGCTTAATGGCTAAGGCCACTAAGATACAATCCGATGATGAGAGTGAGAGTGATAGTGAGGATGAGGAAGAGTACTCTAAGGAGGAACTCTTCGAGATGTTGCAAGAGGCTCATTCTCTCATGAACAAGAAGAGAGAAGAATACAAGGAATTGTGCAAGAGAAACAAATTTCTTAGTGTTTACCATTTTCTCACTAGTATGCATAGGAGCTCCCTCGTGCTTGCTTGAGTTCTACTTGCTTAGGTTTGTGTGACCACTCATACTAGCTAGACTTGCATACGTGAGCTCTCACTGGCTCGGCACCCTAGTTGCTATATTGTGTAGGATCTTTGTAGGGTGCTTGAATTTAGATAGAGGAGTATAGTCGTGGCTAGACGATTGATTAGTTTAGTTTCATATTTGTTTCATCTAGCCTTAGCACTTAAGTTTTAAAAATGACTATTCACCTCTCTCTCTACCTGGGCAGGAGCGAAACGTTGCGTGTCTGTGGCGCCGAACGCCATGGGAAGATGAGCGCGGGCTGCCATAGAGGAGGGTAGACGCGTCGCCACCAGTTCCCACCACACGTGCAGCTGCGCTTGAGGAGTTGACGTACGGTCGATTTATTTGTTCCCTAGTCCCCACCTCATAATCCACAACGTGTTCTGTTCCGATTGTGGCAGGAGCAGAGTAGCCTGTCTTAGTGCCCATTTGGTACAACTTTTTCTACTTTCGGCTGCTGGACCAGGTTTACTGTTAGAGCTAGAGCTGTTTTAGAAATATGTTTGGTAAAAATTAGCTTCTTCTTGTTATTGAAAACAAAGAAATGACTATAATACCCTTTTATTTTTTTTGTTTCCTTTTTCTTGCCTAGCCTATTAAAATAAACCCATCTTCTTGGTCAGCCCACCATCCGTTTCTTGCTCATCTTCATCCGACCACCACCATCCGTTCTTCCACCCCGCTTATACCACGACAGCCGACTACTCTGCCCTCACGTGCCTTGCCCCCGCTACTTCGCCCCGACAACTCCCGACACCACGCCTCGCCTGCAGAGTCGACAACTCATCTCCGGCCCATCCGCACCCACCCCGACGACTCCTGGCGCTTCCCCTCCACCGCACAGCCCGGCAACTATGGCCTTGTTTAGTTCCAAAAAGTTTTCCCAAAAAGAGATACAGTAGCCATCACATCGAATCTTACGCTACGTGTATGGAGCATTAAATATAGACAAAAAAAACTAATTACATAGTTTAGTTGAAAATCGCGAGACGAACGTTTTGAGCCTAATTAGTCTATGATTGAATACTAGTTGCCAAATAAAAATGATGCTATAATAGCCAAATTCCTAAATTTCACCCAACTAAACACAGCCGCTCTAGTTCGTGCATGCCGCGATTCAGGTCAATGCTGGGGGCTTTGGCCCACCTCTGCTACTCCGACCACGCGCCGCCACCCTACCATGTTTGCCTACGAGCTCATTGCAGGAGGGCAAAAGGGGATCGTCTGACACCAGCGTGATTGAGAGCGTGATTTCAGGAGCTCCTCGCGAGGAGCACTTCCTGTTTTGACCCGTTTGGTAAAGAAAGCCGCAAAATAGCTCCAGGAGCTGCTGAAGAATCTCTACCAAATGGGAGGGTCTGTGATCGAACTAGCCTACAATCAAGGAACAGTAAAAGCACAGATAATGAATGTCTCGTGTGTGCGCGACAATCTTAATTAATACCGTAGATATAGGATCGATCATTCTTTTAGCTTATGTGCGCGGCAATCTTAATTGATACTGTAGACATAGGATCGATCTTTCTTTTAGCTTGATGACTTGATGGCATTATGATTTTCTCTGGCGTATTTCTGACTTGATGACTTGCAGTTTTCTGCATCAAACACAGCCCTTTTCACTGACACTGACAGTTGTCCGTTGGACCGAATTTACACGGCATTAAGAAATTTTGGGGAACTTGTGAGAGACTGAGTTGATGCATCGGTCAACAGACTAGGCTGGCATGAAAATGAGTTGATAAAGACTCAAATAAATTTGCCAGTGATAAGCAACCATGACTTTTCCAAGTTTCATGGTTGTGCACAAATACTTTGAATGAAGGTCACTTTGAGTGACTGTGGAATCAAGTTCAAAAAGGTGCCATTGCTATGTGACAATGGGAGTGCAATCAAATTGACCAACAATCCGGTTCAACATACAAGAACAAAGCACATTGATGTCCGCCACCATTTCATAAGAGATCACCAATAAAAAAGGGATATTTGCATTGAGAGTGTAGGCACCGAAGATCAACTTGCCGATATATTCACCAAGTCATTGGATAAGAAAATGTTTTGCAAGCTAAGGAATGAGTTGAATATATTGAATTTCTCAAATATGTGTTGATGCACCCCCACTCATATAACATGCCTCTCCTTCGAGCAATCCAAGATAAAAGTTGATTGACATGGCATATATCCTTGATAAGGACATGTTTAGTGCATCTAGACATCTTTCATATTTAATAGGCTCATTCATGAATATCAAATGAATTTGATGATTGTATGGTACCACTATTGCTTCTATGCTTATTTTGATCTAGTGGTAGCATATGACATGTTTGTGGGCTTGTAAACTTAGTGTTTGATCTAGAAAATGAGCTCTAAGTGTTTAACTCAACATGGTACAATATAACCCTTATTTGGAGGTGTGAAGAAGCTTGTCCTTGGATCAAACCGAGTTAAATATCTTTGGTAAATGATCTAGATTGGACCAAATTTGAGAAAATGATTCTCACCCCATTGATTGACATTGGTAATCTCAACCTATCTATAATTTAAGCCTTTGTAGTCATTAATGACAAAGGAGGAGAAATAGTGCACAAATATAGTGAAAAAACAACACAAAGGGTAGAGAAATAAAGATACAAGTGATGGGAGGAGAACTTGACATAAGGGGAGAGACATAACAGAGGAAAGGGATCAAGAAAGGGATCAATTAACAATTAAAATTTTGAGCACACAAGTAGGGGGAGCAAGCTCATGAACTTATATGATGCATTTGAATGTGCATTTCATATGTTTGCTTGCATGGCACAAGTTTTAAATTTCAATATTCATGCTTGTGTGGTGTATGCTAGTTGTAGGTTTGAATGATAAAATGAAAAACTAGCATGCATAGGATATCTAATGATTTCATTTCCAAGTATTTCCAAGTGGTATCAAGCTAACCATGGTGCTAAGGATGGTATAATGGTGCACTCCGATTCGTATCACGCTTCAAAGGTCCATCTTTTACACCTTAGTATCATTTGGTAGACATTGTCTCCTATATTTCCCATCTAAGCATATGTGCAAGCTACAATCCAAACTCTTAGCACATATATAGGGGGAGCAATTGCTACCATTTGGGATTCATGAAACTTGTCCATATCCTTTTACAAATGGTAAAAATGCTTGGGCAAGCAACATGGATTCAATTGAATTTCAATTCATATCTTTGTGAAAGTGTTGTCATCAATTACTAAAAAGAGGGAGATTGAAAGCTCTAGTTTGGTTTTGGTGAATTGATGAAACCCTAAGTGCTAACCTAGTTTATCAAGTGATCATGAGATAGGTAGCACATTCTAAGTGGTGAAGCAAATAAAGATCATGACATGATGATGGTGGTGCCATGGTGATGATCAAATGCTTGGACTCGAAAAGAAGAAAGAGAAAAACAAAAGGCTCAAGGCAAAGGTATAAATGGTAGGAGCTATTTTGTTTTGGTGATCAAGACACTTAGTGAGTGTGATCACATTTAGGATCGATAGCCATATTATTAAGAGGGGTGAAACTCGTATTGAAATGCGGTTATCAAAGTACCACTAGATGTTCTAACTCATTGCATATGCATTTAAGATCTAGTGGAGTGCTAACACCCTTGAAAAATGTTTGTGAAAATATGCTAACACATGTGCACAAGGTGTTACACTTGGTGGTTGGCACATTTGAGCAAGGGTTAGGAACTTCACCGGCGGAGTGTCTGCCCGTAGAGTGTGGACAGTCCGACGGTGCCACCGGCGCCCTAGATAGAAAAGATGGAGGACACTGTAAGTGACCGGACACTGGTCTCTGAAGGACCGACGCGTCCGGTCAGTAGCAGCAGAAAAAGCGCAGCATCGGTCATCGACCGGACACTGGCGCTGAAACGACCAGACGCTGGCTGGCTGCGTCCGGTCACACTGACATGGTCACGCACAGAGGAGTCGTTGAGTGACCGGACGCTGGGTGTGTCTAGTCGAGCATGACCGGACGTGTCCGGTCGTGAAAAGTCGTCTCTGGATGCTTACTGGAAACGACCGGACGCTGGGGTTCAGCGTCCGGTCTCTTTGAGCTGCTGCGTCCGATCATCACTTGACCGTTGAAATCGGGCTATCAACATTTGAAGAGAGGGGACACGTGGCATGCATGTGTGATCGGACGCTGAGGTCCAGCGTTCGATCAATATGACCAGAGCGTCCGGTCACCCCGTGTTGTGTCCAGTGAAGTTGTACAACGGCTCTATTTCGTGGGGGCTTCTATTTAAGCCCCATGGCCGACTCAAGCTCACTCTCTTGGCTATTTGTATTGACATAGCAACCTTGTGAGCTTAGCCAAAGCCCTCCCACTCATCTCCATCATTGATTTATCATCTTTGTGAGATTGGGAGAGAATCCAAGTGCATTGCTTGAGTGTTTGCATCTAGAGGCACTTGGTGTTCGTGTTTCGCTGCGAGATTCGCTTGTTACTCTTGGTGGTTGACGCCACCTAGATGGCTTGGAGCAGCGAGGATCATCGAGCAGAGGGTGGTGATTGTCTCTGGCTCCGATCGTGGTGATTGTGAGGGTCTTGACCTTTCCCCGGCGGAGAGCCAAAATGTACTCTAGCAGATTGCTCGTGGCTTGTGTGATCCTCATCTTGTGTTGGTTGTGCGGCACCCTATTGAGGGTTTGGCGTGTGATGCCAATTAGTGCGTGAACCTCCAAGTGAATGAATCACCACAACGAGTAGCTTGCCGGCTAGCAAGTGAACCTCGGTAAAAAATCATTGTGTTCATCATTTGATTCCGAGGTGATTGGTCTTCATTGATATTTATTCTTGTGATTGATTGGCTCCTTCCTCGACACGGCGGTATAAACAAATTGCTCACTCTCTTTACATTACTGCAAACTAGTTGTCAAGCTCTTTAGTGTAGCTAGTTGTGAGAGCTTGTTAGTTTGGTTAGTGTGACTCTTTAGTTAGCCTTTGAGAGCACGCTAACTTAGTGTAGTGACATAGTTATTGTGTGGATAGAAACTACATAAACTAGAATTGTGGTAGGTGGCTTGCATTTTTAGTAGGCTAGCGCAACACTCGCTTCGTCTCATAATTGTCTAACCGGTTTGTTAAGTGTTGTTGTAGAAATTTTTAAATAGGCTATTCACCCCCCGTCTAGCCATTAGGACCTTTCAATATCACAGTTTCAATGATCTATTGCGTCTCTTGTCATGGTTGCTCCCATAGCTGAACTTTGTTCCCGCCAACACACACAAAAAGAAGTAGGTTATAATTCCATTGACAATATTGAAAAAAATCCATGCATGCCCAAACAACTATATCCTTTACCGTGGCGTTCAAGTCATTAGATAAATGCCCTAGATGTGGCGCCAGTCGGTACAAGAACAATGACCTTTACACCAGGGATAAACCCGACGGTATTTCCTCCGCTGGGAATAAGAGGAAGAAGAGTGGGCAAAAGGTGGCACATGATTCTCAACCCCAAAAGGACACTCCTTTAGGCAACGATGCGAAGCAGAGGAGAATTCCTATGTTGGTAATGTGATACCTACCAATCGTCGATCTCTTGAGGCGTATGTTCCTAAACCCTAAACAAGCTGCACTCATGACAGGTGGGTAAGATTCGACACCTAACTGATGTTGCCCAATGGCAATTGTTCGATGCGAAGCACACCAAATTTTGTTCTGACCAAAGGATGTATGGTTCGGCTTGAGCACCAATAGAATGAATCTCTTCAACGAGAGGACCAATGACCACAGCACATGACTAGTGATCTTACCATGTACAACATCCCCATGTGGCAGTGACAGAAGCAAAAGTACCTTATGTTCACTATTCTCATTCAATGTCCCAAACAACAAGGCATTGATATAGATATGTTCCCTTGAGGCATTGATGCAACAAATGGAGATGCTAGGGAGGAATGGGGTACCGATGTTTGACGGTATAGTCCTGTGTTGTTTGCTTTGTCGAGACAGATCAAAGGGAAGACGGGATGCTTAGTATAGTTGCATGCTACTTCATGGGTGTACCTGGATGCATCCAAGAAGACTATTTACCTAAGAAACCGACGCTTCTTAAAGATAACTCACAGATACCACAGCAAGATGTCAGTGGGGAGAGCACGCTGATGAGGTAGCAACATGATCAGGGATGGACATGAGCATGGGATCTCGTCACGCAGGCACAACTGGGAGGAGATGTTATCGGCCTTTAGGGTTTTGTAAGAGAATGGCAGAACGAAAATGAGTTGGATTGGAGAGACCGATACCAAAGGATTTTTTTAATTTAATATGGTGCTGAAAATTTATAGTATCTTTTGAGCATGTTAATGACCCCAACTAATAAACCTCAAAAACTAGAAAGCTGTAGATCTCATCGATTGCTAAAATTTTCATCTATAACCATCTTCATCCGAGGTTGTGTGGAAACTATACGATTTTTCTAAGGTGGCGCATTGTCGCGCCAGTCCAGATGGTGTGGTGCTACAGTACTACTGCACCAATGGGAGGCACGACAAGGATTTCCACATGGAAATTGCTATCCAGCATGGCAGATCGTACCACACTAATGCATGGATGTGCCAACTTTTTTTTGCCATGGCGCTGCCAAAAGGTTAGAAACAAAAATAAAAAAAGTGGGTGGGGTTATTTCTAATTTAAGATATTAAAAATAAAAAAATCATGAGATACTAGTACTGTTTTGTAATACTCCATATTCCAAATTATAAATCGTTTTGGATTTTCTATAAACATAGCTTTTGATATGCACTTAGATAGACACTATGTCTACATACATAGTAAAATTAATATATCTAGAAAAGACAAAACATCTTAGGGAGGAAGTAGTTACTAAGCAGCCAAAGTTGACCAGTACAAAAGTATGCTTATAGAAAAAAATAATTTGACAACAACCTTTGCCTAAATCCGGTCCGACCATGTAGTCACTGGAATTGACTTAGGGCTTGTTTGGTTGCATACAAATACACCCCAATCCACGTGGTTTGGGAGGGATTGAGATGTGTTTTAAACTAAATTCTATCCCAATCCCTCCCAAACCACGTGAATTGAAGTGAATTTATGTGCAGCCAAACAAAGCCTTAGTTGGCCCGATTAGTCCTATATGTAAAGGCAGAGAAGTTCATTCGTTCGGACTGCAGACCACACATTTCATAGAAAAAGTTATAATCCAAGCCTAGAGAGAAGAGCACCGGTGGCGGTGGAGCTCATGTTTCCATTGCTGCTGCGTGCACTGCTCGGCATTCAATTGGTGGCGGCAGCATCCTCGGAAGTCGTCCATGGAAGCCCCTCCATCGCCACCCTCGCCGGTTGCAAGACGAGCTGTGGTGACATGACCTTCACCTATCCCTTTGGCATCGGTAGTCATTGTTCCCGGGGTCCGGATTTTGCGCTCACCTGCAACGAGTCCGCTCAACCCCCAATACTCCTCTTGCGTGATGGAACCCAGGTTGCAGAAAATATTGGCATACCTACGTACGACTATTATGGGGGAGGCACCCAATTTTTGTATATCAATATCCAATCGACTATCCCCGTGAGTTACGGTGTCAATGTTTACAATATGGCATGGAGTTCTGGGAATTCATTTGTGCTTGCAGCCATCTCGCTAAATGTCACTGGTTGCAACGCGCAGGTCAGAATAGCAATGGGTGGTAATTGTACATCATTACATGCCTTTGTATCCTATTGTTGGTTAAGATTCGAGGATCGTAAAAGCTTCAAGTTACGTGACTGTTATGTCCAAAAAGAGCAGATGTAAGTGTGCAGAACAGCAATATATTGTTGGAAGGTCACCTGTAAATGAGTCAAAAGTAGATAGTGTTAGCTTGGTGCACAGCACAATGCTTCACGGTTTAACACTAAATTTCACGGTGACGTGAGGTAGCACACTAAATAAAGATTATATTTACTAAAAGTAACTAAGCTGAACAGGATGAGAGTTCACCGGATCATTTTGACAGTGGTCTAAGGCTTTGGAAATTAAATTTGTATAATAAATGATGAGGTATGTACTGATTCAATGTTTAGCAAGCGAAAGTGATAAAAAACAGAGCAAAATTGGTCACATCATAGGATCATGGCAGCTCAATGTAGCAGGCTACCTTTTTAAGAGCACATCTTATGGTGGTACAATTCCATTTCCTTTAAATTTGAGATAGAAGCCTTCATACTGCACACTAAAAGTAGAGATACCGATCTTTTATAAAAAGTTTATTTACGGAGTGCAAAGGAAGGAAATATTCAGTACTAATCGGCAAGCACGGACATGAACCTTTTACCTGGATTCTAGATACTATGGAATATACGTTGCCCTTCCATGTTTGTGACCATTTTGTCCAAGGAATCCTGCATAGAAATGACACATATTAGTTGTATCGGGGACCTAATATCGGGGTACTCAATGAGGTGAAACTAATAATCATCGAACGTTGACGCTTTCGGTCAGACAAGAACGCTACTACGCTTCTTGCCCGAACGACGGAAGACTGGCTCCGCCTCGCCCGACCCCCGAGGGCTAGCTCCTCCTCGCCCGACCCCCCCACCCCCGGGGCTGGCTCCACCTCGCCCGACGTCTGAGGACAGGCTCCGTCCCGACCGATGGCTGAGGGCTGGCTCCACCTAGCCCGATGACTGCACCCTGCACCTTCATGCTGACAAGCACAGGTGTTGTAGGCGTCGACTTTTGTCCCACAGTGTTGTAGGCGTCGCCATCAGCCCTCGGGTGCGGATACTAGCACAGGCATACGACAACCGCTACGGTCCAGGAAGAGACTCGCGCCATCTACAGTGATGGACGTACAGTCACCGCGCCGTCCGCTCCCCACAGGGCCATAGGCCAACACCCTTGTCCGACACGCCACCCGGAGGGGCGGGACGGGACACGGCCACTTGCTGATCCGGTAAGGGCATGGCATCGCCAGGACACGGGCACCCGGCGAACGTGCCACTCCCTGACACCGTCTGGCCGTGTCAGCAAGGCTGGCTCAACGGAAAAGGAGGGCTCAACACCTTCGGAGGGGCTTCTTGGCCCCTGGTTTTTCTCCTTTCTCTCATCTGCAACCTCTGCTCCCCCCCTTGGTCTATAAAAGGGAGGGCAGGGCCCCCCACTAAGGGGAGCGACTCTTGACGCATAAGTTAAACACACATAACACTTCACACACAGCTGAGCAGCGACCCAAGCTCTCGGCAACCCTTTCGACCATTCCATCAGAGACTTGGGACCTGTCCCTCTCTCGATCGTTTGTACCCCCTGCTACGAATCTTTTTTCGGTGCTAATAACACAAGCAGCAACAGACTGGACGTAGGGACATTCAGCCCGAACCAGTATAAACCTTGTGTCCTTTAGCGCACCATCCGGGCCTAACGCGCATCATTTATAAATTTACTAGCCGGTGTTTGTTCGAAACACCGACAGTTGGCGTATCAAGTAGGGGACCTTTGCGCGTTCCAAATCAGGCCTCGGATGGCTAACCATGCAATCAGCTGGGTCCCGGGCGCACACGTGCGTTTCGGTGACCTAGACTTCATTGTCACACTAGGAGGAGAGTTGGCGCTGGCCCACGCGGCCGTCGAGTCTTCCCCATCCGCCAACTTTAGCTACCGGAGGCTTGAGGGCTAGCCGGGCATCTCCCTTGGACCCCAGCCGTCCAGGGAGGCCCCACGTCGCATCACCCTCTCTCCGGAATGCTCCACTCGGTGCGCCTCGACGGCATTTCCATTCGGTCTCCGCAACGCCGCGGCGACCGTAAGCCACCTTGTGGCCCAGCGCGCGATCCCGTTTCTCACGAACGAGTTCGTGGGAATGATCGAAAGCGTCACTGAATCCCTCCACGGCCTCCTCGCAGAAGGCCTAGGGTTGGACTCTGGTTCTGACTCCAGTAGGGGGAGCCATCATCCCTCCTGGAAATGCTTCATGGCAGAAACCTCCAAGGGACGCGTCGAAAGCGCCTCCGAGGAGGAGGTTACCCCGGCGACGGAGCCAAAGGGGGAGCAGCGACCCCACCTCACGTAGGGGTGGAGCAGCTGAAAGCCCAAAAGTGGGAAATAGATGAGGCCGGACAGCAGCTTGTTTGGGAGTACAAAAAGATTGACGAGGAGATCAGGCGCCGCGGAGATGGAGGGCACGCATGCGTCATGGCCCACGACGTGAACCAAAGGATCATCGCCGATGATGAAACCCTTCCCCGCTTTGCTTGTGCAAGCCAGAACATCACCGCCACGATGGCCCTACTTCATGGCCTTCCAGAGGCCGCGACGCCCGAAGATCGCTGGGTCCACCGCGAGATTCGCACGCTACTTGAGCGTGCGGAAGCACAGCAGGCAGAAAGCTCGATGTCTCGACGACACGAGCCCAATGCCAGCCAGCGTACCCCCTCAGTGCGTCCCATTGGGGACGCGTTGGTCCACCAAGCGCCATAAGGCGGTGGGCAGCGCGCTGCGATCCCAGTACATCAACATCTCGCCCACAACCGCGACGCGCGCAGCACCATTGACGCTCGTAGGCACACCTACGATGACCCAAGGGAAGGGGCCCGCCATGGCTATCATCCTCGATGCAACGGACGCTACGACAGCGGCGAGGACCGGAGCCCGAGCCCTGGCCTGCCGGGCCCTCAGGCCTTCGGCCATCACATCCTCAACGCGGCATTCCCACCAAGGTATCGACCACCTACCAACATCCCTAAGTACTCCAGGGAGACAAACCCTAGACTTTGGCTTGAAGACTATCGGCTTGCGTGTCAAGCCAGTGGTGCGGATAATGACAACTTCATTATCCGCAACCTTCCACTATTCCTCACTGATTCGGCACGAGCGTGGTTGGAACACCTTTCGTCTGACGCCATCCAGGGTTGGGCGGACATGAGGGAGATCTTTGTGGGGAACTTCTAGGGCATGTACAAACGTCCTGGAAACCCCTGGGACCTCAAGAACTATCGCTAGAAGGCCGGCGAAACCCTTTGCGGGTACATCCGGCGCTTCTCCCAATAGTGCAACGAGCTCCCTAACATCGCCGACGCCGACGTGATAGGAGCCTTCCTGTCCAGGACAACCTGCGAGTCTTTGGTCCACAAGCTAGGACGTAAGGGCCCGCGAACCACCAAGGAGCTCCTGGACATCGCCACCAGCCATGCCTCCGAAGAGGAGGCGGTCGGAGCGATCTTCGATCGCCTCGAGGGCAAGGCAAGGCGGGACGAGGGTGCCGGCGAAGGCACCTCCAATCGTTCCGCCAAAAGGAAAAACAAGAAGCAACGGCGTGAGGACCCACTCATGGCTGCTGCTGACCGCAAGGGTGGTCGGAAGCCCACGGAGGGCGCTCCGAACCACTTCGAGAAAATGCTCGAGGGGCCAAGCCCGAACCATGCCTTCCCCATAAAGCATCTGCTCAAGGACTGCGGCCTCATGCGCAAGTTCTTGGCCAAAAGCACCAACAAGGGGGAGCAGGGGAAGGAACCTGCCCCCGCCGCCGATGATGTCGAGGAGAAGGATGATGGCTTTCCAACGCCGGATGGCTGTCTCATGATCTTAGGAGGATCAACGGCCTATGACTCCAAACGTCGTCAGAAGGTCGCACGCCGTCAAGTCTACACGGCCCAATCGGCCACACCTCTCTTCCTCCGGTGGTCAGAGTCCGTCATAACCTTCGATCGAACCGACCATCCGAATGCCATCCCACATCCGAGAAGGTATCCGCTTGTCGCCGACCCGATCGTTGGCCCAAAGCGCCTCACCAAAGTCCTGATGGACGGAGGCAACGGACTCAACATCATGTACGCAAAGACGCTCGACGTAATGGGCATCAACCGAACACACCTTCGCCCAGTCCAAGCGCCTTTCCACGGCGTCATCCCTGGAAAACAGGCCACGCCACTCGAACAGATCGATCTACCCGTTACCTTTGGGAATCAGTCCAAACACAGGACTGAGACCCTCACCTTCGATGTGGTAGGGTTCCCCAGAACCTTCCACACCATCTTGGGACGACCATGCTACGCGAAGTTCATGGCCGTCCCCAACTACACATACCTCAAGCTGAAGATGTCGGGCCCACACGGGGTCATCATAGTCAGCACCTCCTTCCAATGGGCCTATGAGTGCGAAGTCGAGTGCTGCGGCCATGCCACAACAATCGTCGTCTTTAGGGAACTCGCCGCCCTCAGGGAGGAGGTCGTCGAAGAAGCGCCCGACGCAAAGAAATTGGTCAGGTCGTTCAAATCGGCAGGGGGCTCCAAAGAGGTCCTCATAGACCCCAGCAGCTCCGAGGGTAAAACGGTACGCATAGGTACCGCGCTCTCCTCCAAATAGGAAAGTGCACTCGTTGACTTCCTTCACGACAACAAAGACATCTTTGCGTGGAAACCTTCGGATATGCTAGGCATCCCGAGGGAGGTCGCCGAGCATACCTTGAAAATTCACCCAGGCTCCAAGTCGGTGAAGCAACGCCTGCATCGCTTCAACGAGGAAAAGCGCAAGGCCATCGGTGAACAGATAGCAAAACTACTTGCCGCCGGATTCATCAGGGAAGTACACCACCCAGAGTGGTTAGCAAATCCCGTTCTTGTATGAAAAAAGAGCAGGAAATGGAGGATGTGTGTCGACTACATGGGTCTCAACAAGGCGTGCCCAAAAGACCCGTTTCCTTTACCACGCATCGACCAAATAGTCGATTCCACCTCAGGGTGCGAAACCCTCTGCTTCCTTGACGCGTACTTCGGCTACCACCAAATCACAATAAAAGAGTCCGACCAACTCGCGACATCTTTTATCACCCCTTCGAATCGTTCTGCTACGTCTCAATGTCGTTCGGTCTGAAAAAACGATGGGGCCACTTACCAGCGCTGTATGCTCAATTACTTTGGGGACCTCATTGGGCGTACCATTGAGGCCTACATCGACGACATCGTAGTTAAGTCCAAATGGGCTGATCGCCTTGTCGATGATCTTGAGCAAACCTTTGTGAAACTCCGAGCAAATTGCATCAAACTCAATCCCGAGAAATATGTTTTCAGGGTCCCGAGGGGCATGCTGCTCGGCTTTATCATCTCTGAGCGTGGCATCGAAGCCAACCCAAAGAAAATCTCAGCCATTACAAGGATGGGTCCGATCCAGAACATAAAAGGGGTTCAACAGGTCGCAGGGTGCCTCGCCGCCCTCAGCCGATTCATCTCACGCCTCGACGAACGAGGACTCCCCCTTTATCGACTCCTAAAGAAAGCCGACCGCTTTGAGTGGATAGCCAAGGCCAAGGAGGCACTTGACATGGTCAAGCTACTTCTAACAAAACCCTCGGTCCTAGTCCCTCCAAGCGATGGAGAATCTCTCCTGCTATACATAGCGGCCACCACGCAAGTGGTTAGCGCCGCCCTAGTAGTAGAATGGGAAGAAGAGGGGCACGCCCTCAAGGTACAGTGCCCAGTGTACTTCATCAGCGAGCTACTATCCGACTCCAAAACCCGCTACTCCCAAATCCAGAAGCTCCTATACGCCGTCCTCATCACCAAAAGGAAGCTACGCCATTACTTCGAGTCACACCATGTGACAGTAGTGATGTCGTTCCCCCTTGGCGAGGTCGTCCATAGCCAAGATGCCACAGGAAGAACCGCAAAGTGGGCACTTGAGCTAATGGATCAAGGCATCGGGGATGCCCCTCGAACAGCGATCAAGTCCCAGGTGCTGGCTAACTTCATCGCGGAGTGGACCGAGGTCTAGATGCCACTAGCGGTCGTTGATCAAGAGTGCTGGATGATGTATTTCTATGGGTCGCTGATGAAGAAGGGTGTCGGTGCAGGGCTGGTCTTCGTATCACCCCTCAGGGTCTGCATGAGGTACATGGTTTGGCTCCATTTTCCCTCATCAAATAATGTGGCCGAATACAAGGCACTCGTCAACGGCCAACGCATCACCATCGAGCTGGGCATCCGATGCCTCGACATTCGGGGTGACTCTCAGCTGGTCGTTAACCAAGTCATGAAGGAGTCTAGATGCCACGACGCTAAGATGGCTGCGTACTGCCAAGATGTCCGACGGCTGGAGGACAAGTTCGATGGCCTCAAACTTAATCACGTCCCAAGGCGCCTCAACGAGGCGGCCGACGCACTCGTGAAGGCAACGTCCGGTCGAGAGCCAGTGCCAATAGGTGTCTTCGCTAGTGACCAACACAAACCCTCGGTGTGCTACAAAGGGTCGAAATGGGCCGAGGATGGCCCGTCTGATCTGGCCCCGAGGGCTGACCCGCTGACTATTCTGTCCAATCCCAAGGTCACGGAGCTTGAAGAGGATCTGGCTGCAAAGCCCGACCCTCTAGATGACTAGAGAATGCCCTACCTCGACTACCTCCTCCGTGACACACTGCCAACGGACAAGACGGAAGCTCGACGGCTCACACGACGCGCCAAGTCCTTTGTTCTTGTAGAGGGCGAACTATACAGACGGAGCCACATCGGGATCCTGCAGCTCTGCATCCCCGGTGAATAGGGAAGACTTTTGCTGAGCAACATCCACGATGGGGTCTGTGGTCACCATGCCATGCCGAGGACCTTGGTTCGAAATGCATTCCAATAGGGCTTCTACTGGCCCACTACAGTAACCGACGCTGAGCAAATCATACGCACCTACGAAGGGTGTCAGTACTACGCTTGGTAGACTCACATCCTGGCCTAGGCACTCCAGATGATCCCCGTCACATGGCCCTTCGTGGTCTGGGGGCTCGATCTAGTTGGGCCACTCAAAAAGGCGCCCGGGGGCTTCACCCACCCACTTGTCACCATAGACAAGTTTATGAAATGGATCGAAGCTCGACCGATCTCCACAATCAAATCCAAGCAAGCTATGTTGTTCTTCCTCGACATCATCCATCGCTTTGAAGTACTGAACTCCATCATCACAAACAACGGCATGCAGTTCACCGGTAGGAAATTCATTCGATTCTACGATGAACAACACATCCGGATCGATTGGGCGGCCGTCACGCACCCTAGACGAACGGGTAGGTCGAGCACACAAATAGAATGCTCCTGCAGGGCCTTAAGCCTAGGATCTTCAACCGGTTGAATAAGTTCAGCGCGCGCTGGGTCACCAAGCTCCCGGCGGTGCTCTATAGCCTAAGGACAACTCCCAACCGGGCCACGGGCTATACACCTTTCTTCATGGTCTACGGTTCTGAGGCTGTTCTCCTAACGGACCTTGACTATGGAGCGCTAAGAATCAGAGCATACGACGAACAGGGGGCCAAGGCATCCCACCAATACACCATGGACTAGCTAGACAAAGCCCACGACATCGCCCTCCTCCGTTCAGCCATGTACCAGCAGGTGTTGCGATGGTACCCCGGCCGACGGGTGCGGGACCGAGCCTTCAACGTCGGAGACCTTGTCCTCCGCCTCGTGCAGAGCAACAAGGACCGCCACAAGCTCTCCCCACCCTGGGAGGGGCCATACGTCGTCGCGGAAGTACTCTACTCAGGCGCCTACAAGTTGAAAACCATCAACGGCAAGGTCTTCTCCAACGCCTGGAACATCGAGCAGCTACGTCATTTTTACCCTTAAATAAACACATACTTCTTCTTATCAGTTCATGCCTTTACAAATCCCCAATCTTTAGTGACATCCGACCCCTGCAAATTGCGAGGGGGCGGACCTCACTCGAGGGCTGATACAAATGATACAAGTATGTTTATCTTGCAAACACTTCATGTGTTACCTCTACAAACATTCTCTAAGTTTTCCACTCTTCCCGTAACAAGTCCTAAGGGCTAGGATTTCGGGAGCAAATTCTGAGTACAACTGGTAGGACTGTGGGAAACCCACGCCCCAGCGGCTACGACCTCCTTGCTCACCAGCGTAATCAGAATTAGTTCACCCACACTCCTAGTTTTTTGCAACTTGAGCCATGGGAAGGGTCGGAGAGCATCAAAACCTCTTCTACAAAAAGAGGAAGTTGAAAAACTGTTTGCCGTAACAAAAGATGAAAATTTGTTCATTCTTTGCACAAATTCGCCACTTACAAAGTGATTTCATCACAAAAAGGACTAATGTGCTCTTAAAATTCAAAGGACTATTCACTCGGGGGCTCCCCCACAAACTTATTCAATTACAGTCTCTACCTAGCTTTGCTATGAGTACTATTACGGCCGCCGCGCCACGCTCTCCATCGGCAACGTCTGGCCATGTACATAGGCCAGTTCGTCTACTGTGGCCGCTGCACCATGCTCTCCATCGACGACGTCCTACCGCTCCATGAGATCCTCGAAGGCGCCGTCACCTGCAACATCGAGCACCACACCGGCGACTGCGGTGCCCCTCCGCTGGGGCGTCCAGGGACTACGCCATCGTCATCAGCCACAACCATGACAACAGCATCTAGGCGGGGGCGCCTCCCGCCGAAGGAAGGCCGCAACACACAATGGCAAAACCGATGACATTCGGCACCCTCCAGTGCTCCTCCTCCTTCGGCAGCAGCAAACCCCTAATCAACACAGGCGACCCACACCATCTCATCTATGTTGGATGACCTCTAGCTTGACATCACGCTCTAGATTCATGAGCGGATCTGTGAGTTTTTCTCTCCCTGGCATTACCCTCTCTTACATAGGAACTGATGCATTTGGTGGAAAGGAAGGAGAAGAGGTGATGGCTCAGAGGCTGGCAAGGAGGTGGGACGAGAATTCCTCTTCCCCCCTATTTAAAGAGGGGGCTCAGCAGCTAAGGAAAGGCGAAAGGTTGGGATGAAAAACTCTCTGTCTTCCCCTATTCAATGCAAATGCGAAATCAATGCTGACAGAAATCTGAGGGAATGTGACGGAGCCGGAGGGACGCGCTCTGGTCGACAAGACGTCGCCTGGTTAGACAGAACGTCGCCTGGGCATGGCCCGCCGCTAATGCGCCCCGGGCATGAGGACCGGGGCACGCTCGCATGCAGGCAACTCTCCGCTTCCCCTAGGCAGGACCGTGGAACGACCTAACAACGGAACCCCCCTCTAGGGGGAGCCCAATGGGCCACCTGGGTCGATCGGGCGGCCCAGGCAAAACAACGAACGGACGACCATTGAAAGATAAGCACCTCTATTTACATACTTTGAGTGTTAATTTCTTTACCGAGCCTCCGACCCCAGCAATAGCAAAGGCACGGACATTGCTCGAGGGCTGTCGAGGGTGTCTATCGCCCTCTTCACCCGACCCCTCCTTACGTTTAAAACCAGAAGCACGGTGTGTGGGTATAAAACTATGAATACAACTGGACGAACCATCGAACCCTACGCCTCAACAGCTACGGTGTTTTTTGTTCACCAGCATAAATCGAACTCACAGTTCCCCGCACCGCAAGCCTCGACTCCCACCTTCCCGAGAAGGGTTTGGAGGGGTCCCCCTGTAGAACCTCCTTCGAGGAGAAGCTGTCAGGTCGACTAAATCAATTGAGTGGCTCGAATTACCGCCGAGAGACAAAAACAAAAAATAGCGACTCTTATGCAGGTTACACCAACCTCGTCGCAAACATCGGGCCCAAACCCAGCACGAACACATATGGTAGGAGCTTCCCATCGCTCATATCACAAAGGTAACGTTACCAAACCCCACTTTCATTTCAATTTAGTGATACATTAAAACCATACATCCAAGCATTGCATATGCAAATCTCTGCATCTCAACGCTTTGTGTCGCGTCACAAAGTGGCAGTCGCCTCATTCAATATGAGCGGCGACCGACCGAGGTTTGAAGGCTAGCCCATGAAGGGCTCGAGGCTGCCTTGCATCAAACAGAGCTAGGGGAGAAAAACATAGACGAGCCCCAGTAGCCTTGCCCGACCTCACTCAGAAGCGGACAGGGACGCCTCGACCTTTCTTGTTCGATTCTAACCCCGAGCCAACCCCACAGAATCTCCGTCGAGGAGAGGCCAACGGGCCACCTAAGCCTATCGAACAACTCGAGCATCTGTCGCGAGGCGGGTTAAGAAGTAGTGAAATGCCACATGAGGGCTCTACCGATCCCGTCAACGAATGATGGACCCGGATTTCACATGAACATACTCGATAGTGAGCTCATTAAGCGCGACACTCGAGCCATCGAGGCAAGTGTCATCAACTCAGCCCCTCTGATTGTGGAAATCGAGGACGGGGTAACGCGCAAAAACATGGCTGACCCCTATTAGACCCTAAAGGGCTCAGGGGTTCGAGCCGGACCGACAGACCAAGGTTCGAAGGCTAACCCGCGAAGGGTCCAGAGCTGCCCTGCGTCGAACAAGAGCCAGGGAAGAAAACGCAGATGAGCCTCAACGGCCTTTGCCCAACCCACATTAAGGCGAATAGGGTCATCTCAACCTTCTTGTTCAATCTAGCCTCTAGCCGAGCCCATAGAAACCCCATTGAGGGGGAATCTGTTGGAAGGCGGGCCAAGGAGCAACGGAACGCCACCCGAGGGCTTTGTCGACCCTGTCACGAAGCAAACAGGATCAGATTCCATCCGAACATCCCTGTTAGCGAGCTTATAAAGCTCGTCACTCGAGCCATCGAGGCAAGTGACGTCGCCTTAACCCCTCTGGTTGTGAAAAACCAATGATGGGGCGACAGTCACGAATGAGACGGCCCTTGACTGAATCCCCACCATGCGTGGGGGCTCGAGAAAGGCCAGACCATCAATGAGACCGAACGTACAGTCACGCAGCGATCGCCAAGTAAGGGAAACGTGTGAATACAAAACATAAGTTTGTTTCTCTCGCTCTGGTCTCTAGTAACATCCGACCCCAGCAACCACAAGGGATCGGATCTCACTTGGGGGCTGATAAAGGTACGGGTACCACCTTTCCTTTTTTGAAAAAGTCTTTACAGCAGACCTCTTCCTCGCACTAAGACTAGCGGCAAAATTCAGGGGAACAGATTGGTAAGACTATAAAAAGCCCATGCCTAGATGGCTATGGTAATTTTTGCTCATAGCACAATCAAAATCTCCCCTAAATACCTCGGGCCCTACAGTCTTAAACAAACGGAAGGGTCAGATCACGTAAATCTTTTCTCATTGTAAAAAAGGAAGAAGGTAGGATCAAACAAATAAAACAAAAGTGCGAAACAAAGTCATGAATCCGCTTTCGGACACAAAAGTACCGACACTTGTTCACATATTATAGATAAGTGTTTATCAAACTTATTCAACTAACTACTTCCGCGGAGGGAGAACCGATTCTTTCAGCCTGTTCGACAGGTCCCGCGCAAGAGCAGTCACCGCCTTCTCCATCTCGTCCCGCTCAGCATCTTCATAGACAGGCGTGAAGCCTTGGCTCATTACCTCCAGGTTGATCTCCCGATCATAATGGGAATGGACAATAGCGAAGGCTTGGGTGATCCTAGTGTGAAAGGCGTCCTCCTCAAGTTGTCCCACCCGCGCCGTGATACCCGCGGCACGAGCCGTGAGCGAGCTGGTTTCCACCAGCTGCGCCACCCTCAGGGCATCGATGACCACCCTGATAGTGGCTTGCAGAAGGTTGTGCTCATCACTCTCGGTCTAAAGGATCCCTCGCACTTCAGTAAGCTCCTTGTCCAGCCTAGCAGCGACGCTCTCGGCATCCAACCTTCGGTTCATCACGGCTCCAAGATCTGCCTAGAGGGACTCGACCACCCGACGCTCCACGTCGTGCTCCCGGATGGCTCAGTCATGATCCTCATGGGCTGTGCCACACTCCGAACGAAGTCTTTCCTCGGTCCGGTGTAGCTCATCGCTCCTTGCGCAACCGGGAGATCACCTTGGCCTCCCGGTCCACCCTCTGCTGCAACACCATGGACCTCTCCTCAGCCTTCAGCTTGAGGTCCCGCTCTGTCTCCAGCTCCGCTAGGAGCTCAACGACCTGCACACTAGCCGCGACATCCTTCTGTAGCAACTCATCCTGCTCCTTTCGAAGCCTGGAGGCCGCCTCCTTGTCTAGCTTCACCCTCACCGATAAGTCCTCGAACATCCCATGGATCTCCTCCGCGTCACAACACGCCTTGGCCTCCCGCTGCTGGGCGACAGCCAGCTATGCTCCCACATCTCCTCGCAGCCGGGCCTCCTCGGTAAGGCGGTCCCATTCCGCCTTTTGCTCACGGAGGAATTAGGACTTGTTCTAGCTACGAGCAACAATACACTGAAAAGAAGACCAGTATCAAAAAACACAAAAACACAAAAATACGTGAAGAAAGAAAAAAACGAGGGAGAAGATCAAGCGGATACCCGGCCAGTAGGAATGAGGATTTTGCGCAGGGCACCACTAGCCTCCCTCAAGGCATCCATCATAGCTGAGAACCCGAAGTCAAGATTTTCCCACTCCAAACTCTCGGTAGCATCGTCAAGCGAAAAAAGAACCAAAGTTGGGTCCTGAGCGGCCATCCACTGAAGCGACGGCTCGCCCCGTGCAGGGGAGCGGCTGCCTCCCAACAACTGGGCCAAAGGTAGCTCCCTTCTGGTCCTCCCCACCACTGTCACAACGCCTGAAGACCCTCCGGCCATGTCCTCCTCCATTAGGCCCATCTCGGGCGCCGCGGCCTAGGCCGCTGGTGGCATGGATTGCGCCACTCCCTCAGGCGCTGCCATGGCGATGTCCAGCCCCACCGGGTTTGCTGCGGTCATGGGCACCACTGCCTGGGTCTTCGGTGGCATGGACTGCACAGCTCCCATGGACACCATCGCGACTGCATCCGGATGCGCCTGGCTCGTTGGGGTTGGGGACCATTGGGCCGCATCCCTCTTCGTCCAGCCCACGTCGAATGCCGTCGTTTGAGCCACCGGAGACACGGACTGCGTCGGCCCCTCGAACACCACCATGCCTACGTTCGGCGGCTCCTGGCCAGGCACGATCACGACCACATTCGTCGGTGATACCAAACTCTTGGCTGGTGGGGTCGCGCCCCACCATGGAAGACGTCGCCTGCTCGGCAACCACCGAGGGCACGGGCTCCGCCGGATCGGCCAACGAGGCCGCAGCGTCAGCGCCGCTCCTGCCCGAAATAGGGCAATGTCGAGCAGCATGGTCCATCCTGCCTGGAGGGCAAGGCTCTTCTTGGGCGCCAGCCCCAGAGAATGGCCCGTCCGCAAGAATCTACACGAAGGTGAAGGGCGTAAGGTCAAAGCGGGAAAATAAAAACAAGAAAAAATAGGGGGAATCAGTGGCTTACTCTAGCGCCTTTGGCCTGCTTTGAGCCTGCCCCCTGCTCCTGGGCAGGGGAGTTCATCTCCCTTATCTCCGAGGGCACGACAATAGAGCCGCCCCTCTCCGTTAATGCCTCGGGCGGGGCGGCAGCACCACCCACCTCCATCATCCCGTGGGGCGCGGCAGTAGAGCCACCTCCCTCCATCAGCACCTTGGGAGTAGCGGCAGGTTCGCCTCCTCCCACCCACCGATCCTCCGCCGGCACCCCGTGTGAAGCGGCGGACTCTCTGGCTCCCATCGGCCCTGAGGACGGGCTGGAGGTTCAGCCCACCTCGGCTAACCTCACGGACTCACTTCCCTCCATGTGGAACGAGAAGGGCCCCTGCATGGATGGGTGGGCACTTGTCAGCGTGTCCTCATCCTCCAGGACGTCCCAATCCACGTCGGCAGCTACCTCGTCATCATCGTCGTCGTCATCACTGCGTACCTCCTCTCCTCGATCCCGTGCCTGCTGCTTCTATATCATCTCCATCTTCATGAGCTCCCTTGTCCTCTTCTCCCACTCGGCCACAGTGCGATTCGCCACTGCTAGGACCTGGTCCTTCGGCACTGGGGCCAGACTCTCCTTGAAGGAAAGTCCCCTCGGCTGGTCCCGCCATCCCAAAGTTAGCATCAAGGGATCAGAAATTCAAGCGAAAAGAGGAGCGCGGGGAAAGAAAGCTTACGAAGTCAAAAAACCCCGGTTCCGACTGCATTGGGGGATGCCCCGGCACCGGATACACATGATCGAGGACGATGCTGACGGAGTCCTTCGAAGGCTCCATCGCCTTCTTGATGCGTTGCGCCACCTCAGAGGGAGGAAGTGCTTCATCGACGAGCACCGTCCCTTCAAATGACACTCTAGGCACCATCCGGTGCAGGGGAAGCATGCGCGCCATCAGTGGCGCCACCCTCCTCGCATGGTAGGCGCCAATGATCCCTGACCCTTTCATGACCTGGTCCTTCAGAGCGTGCAGGGCAACAAGAAGGTCGGTGATGTGCTTCTTCTCCTTAGTCAGGACGCCCCACTTCCACGACTCCGGGGCCTCTTCGATGAGGCACCCTGAATACTTCGGCAGGGGGGCATTCACGTCATCCCTGATGTAAAACCACTGCAAATGCCACCCCTTGTTGGAGGTCGACAGATGCATCAACGGGTAGCCACTCGCCTAGGTATGGCGTAGATGAATGTTGGCACATCCCATCGGCACACTCACCTCCTTTCCCCCAACCCGCCTCTTCGACTGGCTGATGGTGAAGAAGTGCCGCCACAAATCAAAGTGGGGATCGATCCCCAGGAAACCTTCACACAGGGCAACAAATGCCACCATATGTTGGACCCCATTAGGAGTAAGATGCTGCAACTCCACCTGGTAGTAATCCAATAGCCCCCGAAGAAATCTATGCGCAGGTACGGTGAATCCCCGCTCGTGGAAGATAGCAAAGGACATGACATACCCTTCGGGCGGCGATGACTCATCCTCATCACCAGGTAGTAGGCACCCCTCAGTAGCGGCCAATGGGCGGAGGAGGCCGCGGCAGACGAGGCCCTCCAAGCGCTGAGGGGTAATGCCGGATCTGCCCCATAGCTCCATTGAGGTGTCGCGAAAAAAGGTGGGTGCGAGCTCGACGGCGGCTGCGACGCGGGCGTGAGCTTGACGGCAGTATGGATGCAGGAGGCTAAGGCGATTGACGACGGAAGAGTCAGACGCGAAGACGAGGAGGCCGAATACGGAACCCTGGGGGTGAACCCCATGGTTTTATAGGGGCGATGGATGCGAGAAGAACAACCGTCTACCTCGATCTCTGAGCCTGCCACGCACACCGTCACATCACCTCACGGGATACACGCCCGCAATCCCTATCCTTTCCCACCAAAACCGCGCTGGACGGTTCGCCTTCCCAAGCTGACTGGACTCCTTTCCCATAGAGGGAATATGGGTCAGAATGCTTCTTCTCTGGCCCACCTGGGCCTAGAACATCTAGGGATCGGCCCAACAGTCTCAACGACCAACCCAACAGAGGATGGGCCTGTAAGCAACTGGGACCCAGGTACACTAGCATCAATTGGGCCTCGATCCGAAGTCGAGCCCCAGCCAGGCTGACCCTAGACAAAATCCCCACGAACGAGACACCAGAGTTCCCTTAAAGCTTTCCGGTTGACGAAACCAAACCTCATAGCCTTACCCGCGAAGGGTCCAAAGCAACCCCCGTGCAATTCTGCCCAAATCACCCAGGGGCTCGGGGGCTACACCCATCAGGTGCGCTCGCGCGCACCCTCTGGCAAATCAAAATACCCCCGGGCGATTCTGCTTGAATCACCCAAGGGATCAGGGGCTACTGTCGGGGACCTAATACCGGGGTACCCAATGAGGTGGAACTAATAACCATCGAACGTTGACGCTTCCGGTCAGACAAGAACGCTACTACGCTTCTTGCCCGAACGATGGAAGACTAGCTCCGCCTCGCCCGACCCCCGAGGGCTGGCTCCTCCCCGCCCGACCCCCGAGGGCTGGCTTCGCCTCGCCCGACCCCCGAGGGCTGGCTCCGCCTCGTCTGGTGTCCGGGGGCGGGCTCCGCCTTGCCCGACGTTTGAGGACAGGCTCTGTCCTGACCGATGGCTGAGGGCTGGCTCCGCCTCGCCCGATGACTGCACCCTGCACCTTCATGCTGACAAGCACAGGTGTTGTAGGCGCCGACTTTTATCCCACAGTGTTGTAGGCGCCGCCATTAGCCCTCGGGTGCGGATACTAGCATAGGCATACGACAACCGCTACGGTCCAGGAAGAGACTCGCGCCATCTACAGTGACGGACGTACTGTCACCGCGCCGTCCGCTCCCCACAGGGCCACATGCCAACACCCTTGTCCGACACGCCACCCGGAGGGGCGGGACGGGATGCGGCCACTTGCTGATCCGGTAAGGGCATGGCGTCGCTAGGACACGGGCACCCGCGAACGTCCCACTCCCTGACACCGTCTGGCCGTGTCAGCAAGGCTAGCTCAGCGGAAAAGGAGGGCTCAACACCTTCGGAGGGGCTTCTTGGCCCCTGGTTTTTCTCTTTTCTCCCATCTATAACCCCTGCTCCCCCCTTGGTCTATAAAAGGGAGGGCAGAGCCCCCCACTAAGGGGAGCGACTCTTGACACATAAGTTAAACACACACAACACTTCACACACAGCTGAGCAGCGACCCAAGCTCTCGGCAACCCTTTCGACCATTCCATCAGAGACTTGGGACATGTCCCTCTCTCGATCGTTTGTACCCCTGCTATGAACCTTTTTAAATGCCCCTCTGTTTATGATACTCTGATTTAGTTAGCCAATTGTTATGATACTGTAGGCTCATTAATTTAGGGGTATGCAGCCAAGTGTACATATGCAGAAGTGAGACATGATTTGTTTCCTTTTCAGATCTATCCTGTATTTATATTGCAGAAATGAGACATGAAGTTAGGCAAAGTATTCAGTATTAGGTGCAACTGTATCCTGGCCGCAAACGAATTGTAGCTTGTATGCATAGATCATTTCTCTTGGCTGATAACTCTGATAACAGAGCACAAAAATAAAGGAATAATCAGATGATTATATATTAATTGCGTTTAACAGTTCCTGTTTTCGTGCCTAAATCTGAAACGTCAGTTTGGAATCTGTAATTTGGTGAATTGTTTCATTTAGCTATAATACTTCTTGTATGGTTCTGAACTATGGCTATTTGTATGTCTGTGATGTGATTCCCTGTTATTCTACTCTGAAGTCATCCATCATGCCATAAGAACTAATGGTTCGTGATGTCAGGAAAGCTGTCCTAATTGTTAGACTATGTATGCATTAATTCTACTACTAACTCTGATATTTGTTTTTTTTTTTTTTGCGAAAATTATGGGTGCTTTTCTAGGTCCACCTCTGATGAGCACCTGGATTTCGTGTTGTTTGCCATCTTCTTAGCAGTAGCAGGCTGTAGAAAATATGCTAATTTACTTGTCTACAATATGACTGTATAAATGTTTCAATTTTGTCTCAGATTTCTTAAAAAGAGTTTCTTAGTTTAGTTCTTGGCTAAGTTTTTTCTGTATAAAAAGAAACATTTTACTGATAATAATGTACCTCTATATTCTTATCAGCAGGTGGAAGATTTGTCTTCATCTTTCCAAAACGCAAATTTGCGTGAGTAAGAAACCATTCTTATCAGCAACTGCGTGGCTCCTCTCTCTCTCATTTGGCATTCATGTTCACTGTTTCGGAATAGCAGGTGTGAGTTTATTGGAGCAAATCTATTCGAAGTGCCAACTTGAAAGGTAGCAATGCTCACATTAATCCTGTTCCTTCATTACTTGGTTCTTGACAACTGTACTATTGTTGAATATATTTGTCAATGGTACTATGTCTCTAGCACTGTGTATGAATTTTGATACTTCCGTATTTTTGCAAGAACCATCATTGAGTTGCTATGATAAAAAGAAAAACATATGCTCTGTTTATTTTGCAGATGCATGCTTAACACGATGTAGCTTCTTTGAAACGGATCTTCATTATGCCCATTTACAGGTATGCAAACCATTGTGCACACTACTCAGCATATTGTGTTCCTGTTCACATACACTATACTCCATGTCAAAATCATTATAGACAGTGGAATAAATCATAGTGTATTTTTTTTATTATTTTTGCTCTGTTGTTGGATGTTAGTGCAGTGATACTATGTTTATATATCAGCATCCAAAATGTGGCAGCAGAATTCAGTGTTTGCTGAAGTGCACTCAAGAGACATGCCTGTTTGTTTTCCTTCATAGGGATAATGCTATATTATTTACCTAGATTGGTGCAAATAAAAGATTCATATCAACTGGCTTTTAGTAGGCTGTAAACCATAAATATTGAAATCGTATTTTTACCTGTGCATCTTATTGCCCATGTCAAATGGATTTTCAGACTGCTAAAAGCCTACACAAGCCAACTTAAGAGGAGCTAACCTTGAAGCAGCCAATCTCAAGGTAAAGTGAATCCTCATGTAACACGATTTCCTAGGAAGGTTGATTTTTTAGCCTGTTAAAACTTAAGCAAGTTTGTGACGGTATGATCTCTAACCATCATGGTGAAGGCTTTAGCCTATCATCATGTTCATACCGTGATATATGGCAATGCCTTGTTTTTATCTCTGAGTTCATCTCAAGTGACTTTGAAGTTTATTTTTCCTGCCATTCTCTGGTGTACGCGCTTGCAGGACTCGAGCATGGACATGGGGTGGCTGGAGCACCACTCCAGCAGGAGCACCAGCGCAGGCGTCGCCATTGGAACAGTCGGTACTTCACTGCTTTTCCTTTCCCTTCTTCCTTTCTGAGAATACACGCTCTTGATTCGTCCCGGTGTCAACTAATGAGGAATTAGATGTAATATGTCAAACTCAAAATATGTCTGATTGTGTTATTTCTCTGTACAGGACTGAATTCTGATGATCCTGAACATGTGCTGTGACTTGTGTTTCCTCAGGAGCATCGAGTAAAGACGAGGCATGGCCCTCTATCGGTTTCTGTATATGGAGACGAGGACAAGCCCGCGCTCGTAACTTATCCGGATGTAGCCTTAAATCATGTGCCTTTGTTGCCTCTAGATTTTTTTTGGTAAAGGTAGCAAGCTTGGCCATAGATACAGCAACTTAATACATTGGGGAAATTCTTCTTGTGTGGTAGACATGTCTTGCTTCCAAGGACTGTTCTTCTGTCCAAAGGCTGCCTCGCTGTTGCTTCAGCTGATGTGCCTGTGCCATTTGTCGATGACCTTGCAGATCAGTTGCTGATGTCCTTGATTTTTTCAGGTACCATATCATGACAATTGCTGAATTCTGTATTACTACTTTGGTTTCGTATGGAGGTGGTCCCCCTGATGTTGTAATCTTGGTTTCTTCCCTGCAGTTTAGGGTCTGTAATATGTTTGGGTGTCGCTGCTGGTGCCTATGTTCTCACCCTATTTGCAGTAAGTTTGCAGTAAGTCTGTAAGTGTGACCATGAGATGACTAGCTTTTGTAGTGTGCCTATGTTCTCACCCTCTTTTGTATTCTAATATTATAATATGTGATCGATGATTTTTCAAAATCACTAAAGCATATACATGATTTTGCTTGTTTAATTTGTGTTATCCTAAATCTCACCATAGCGTTAGCACGGGCAATATACTAGTTTTAATGAAGGAGCCTGAAATATTTCGGTTCCGATTCTAGGGGCAGTAACTCGTTTGGATCCGTTTCAGCCGATTCCCTTCAGAAACAGAATCGTTTCTTCCTACCAAACGGGCCCTTAGACTAGGAACACCCCTCCTAGCTAGGTGTGAAAGTCTCGTGAGTTTCTTCTCTGATTAGGAAGGTGAAGGGTGGAAACAATGGGTTCCCGAGAAGCCTCGTGTGTCTTTCAGCCTTCCTGCCAGTCTTCACTAAATTGGACATTACTCCTTAATGGACGGTCGAAAAGACGAGCCGTTTGTTGGAGGTGAAAGTAGACTTGATGATGTTTCCGTCCATATGCATCTTGTACGGTGAATCTTCATCAGTTGGTGTGTGTAGCTCTTGGAACTTTAGTCTTCTGTCAGCATGTAGTGTGCCGGTTCAGCTTTCATGTACAAACCATTTTCTCCTTGGTGTGACTCATCTCCTTTGGTCCAGCAGCGCCTCCTTCTTGTGTAAACCTTAGTAAAACATATGTACAACATTTAGGTAGTATAAAATTCTCATTTTTAATACATTCATATTCAGTAAGGAAAGAGTTCACCTCTTTGTTGTAGTTTCTTTGCACGACTTCGCGTAATCGGTCCTTAGCTTTAATTGGTGTAGTCGGTGCGTGGCTTGGTGCAAATCATTTTAAGCAGAGTGGATCTCTTCAGATTTTAAGCAGGTCAGTTGACGTTCCATCATCTCATTTCCTATTGGATTGTAGTAAATCATTTTGTGAAAATGAAGCAACCTTATTAAGCAGCTAATATATGCAACTCACGGTCAAGTAGTAGGTAATACAATGTTTTTTTCTTAAAAAAACTGAGAACTGTTTGACTAAGCGCCACATGCATATAAGCTGTCGAAAATCGGCGTGACTGCATGCAGCCTGCAACAAAGTTAGAAGGAAATCAAAAGGCCAATATTAAATGGGCTAAGAGGTACGTACATTCTGGCCCATTAGTCTTTGAACATTCAGAAGGAAAGAAACTCCTCCAATCGAAGGCCGTACCCTCTGAAGTCGTCAGCCGGTCCGCTAATAAAACTAACACCATTCTCTCTCAACTGATTTCCTTGTCGCGGAATCTATCCACCCGGGTTCACGGGTGTCCGTATTTTTTTGAATTTATTTTAGGATTTAACGACGCCAGTGAGGCACATGGAGTGACTTCGTCAATTTCAAGATCTGTCGGCTTAGTCCTTCGGAGGTGCTAAAAAAAGTAGGATTTGCGTACGTATGTCCATAAAAATAAATATGTGTGTTATGAACGTCTACGTTGTACTGTGTAATTTAAAAAAAAAGCACCGTTCTCTCCGAGCCCTGCCGTGCCATGCAGTTGCAGAGCAGCGGCGAGTTCCCAGCTCCCAACGACGGTGCCGGCATGGTCGGAAGCTGCCGCTACCGTCTCCCGAGCCGTCTCTTTCGGCTAAAGTTTCGTCTCTCGTGTGCCCAGGTCGTGGCAGACTGGCAGCCTAATCTTCGCGGCATAGCCTGAAACAAATGGAGCCGTTCTGTGATTAGTTTGTTGGTACGTTACACTAAAAACTTGAACAAACGTGTGTGTGACGGCGCAGATCATGAGGGGATCGATCGTAATCGTCTCGAGGATAAGAACAGTCCAGCGAGGCAGCGACGCTGTCTCGGGGTCTGGCTGGACACTACTGCAGTGCAGAGATGAGAGACGATAGACAGATCGGCTGGATTCGGATTCTTTTCTCCGTCCGTGCATGCAACACGATTCCGAAGCGGAGCACGCTGCTGTCTCTGCCGGTTCTTTCAATCTTTCATCCTCCGCACAGCTCTGACAGCAGCGTTGGCAGTCAGCAGGAATGAAGGGCACAGGGTACGCAGCGCAAGTTGGGCCTTGTTCAGTCGGGTGAAATTTAGGAATTTAGTTACTGTAGCACTTTTGTTTTTATTTGGTAATTAGTATTTAATCATGGACTAATTAGGCTTAAAACGTTTGTCTCACGATTTCTAATAAAACTGTGTAATTAGTTTTTTTTCGTCTATATTTAATACTCTATGCATATATCGTAAGATTCGATGTGATAGTTACTGTAGTATTTTTTGGGAAAACTTTTTGAAACTAAACGTGGCCTTGCACGCCAGGCCAGAGCACCAATTGCTACTGATCAGGATTCAGGAGACAAATTTTGACAGCGACTGAAACGTCACCGACGGCGGCCGGTGCTCAACTTGCTGCTGTAGTATTGCTCGATGTCTGTCAGATGCCACTACCGATCCGGATTCAGAGGACAGCAGCAGGAACACGGAGACGCGATGATCTAGTAGGTGCGATGACGTCTACACGCCCACACGCACGCAGTTGGAAACCATCCAAAGCTCGCGATCCAGCGCCCTCGCGGCACCGCAGGATTAAGGGGTGTTTGGAACGTGGCTACAGTTTAGTTCTGGTGATGTTAGGAGGCTAATTAGGAGCATTAAATATGAGCTAGTTATAAAATAAATTGTAGAAACCGTGGCTAATCCTCAAGGCGAATCTATTAAGTCTATTTAATTCATCATTAGCATATGTTTACTGTAGCACCACATTGTCAAATCATTGACTAATTAGGCTTAATAGATTTGTCTTACAAATTAACCTTAATCTGTGTAATTAGTTTTGTAATGAGCCTATGTTTAATACTCCTGATTGGCAAACATCTGATTTGACAGAGACTGAATTTTAATCTGAAGAACCAAACACCCCATAAACAACGGCAACATGCGTAGTCATAGGATCAGCAGCACCAGCACACACATGGCGAGTTGGCGACGGCCGGCACGTCGAGGGAGAAGAATCCGAGAAGCCGTCGACGCGCAGCCCAGAATGTCTTCTTATCAAATTGAAATTCATTACAAAGTAAAAAACCTGTGATACAAAATAGTACTTAGGACTAGATTTTTTTTCTCAATCCGGAACCATGACTCCATGAGATTTAGTTAGGGAAAACCCTGTTATAAAACACATCGCCAGCGGTTAGGACATTTCCCTCTTAGTCTCTCATAATCAACATGGTACATGAAAGTAAAACACATAGACACAAGAAATAGGGAGACTATTCTTTATTCCTCTGAAAATCGATGATTACAACATAGAGCTCCCACGTATATATAGTCATACCAAGGCCTAAAAGTTTGGTAAAGAGCCCACATATAAACGGATTAGGATTAGAAATCATCATTCTCCTTTCTCTAGGATAGAGCCCGTATGTTTTACAACACTCCCCCTTATACGATTACCACGATATGCACATGCCTTTAAAAACTCCATCCGAAAATCCAGTGGAAAAAACGGTTCTTGGAGAAAAAAGTGCATCGCATTCGTTAATTGCATTGCACATGTTGTCTCATTAAAAACCTTACGTGAGAAACCTTCAAGTAAAAACTTACATAGGAAAAAAAAAGTGCAATATTTAACCTTCTTGATCATGTATTCTTCATAATATTCTATTCTTCGTAAATAGATATTGATCTTCACTATCTATGCATCAAACTTCAATGTTTTAGTAAATATGATCTACTTGATATTTGTAATTTTTGTGGTTTACCTTCAAGGTAGATTCAATCAAATATGCTCCCCCTTATAAAGCCATACTTTGAACTTTATTGTTCAAATCACACTTTTCATAAATATGTGCTTAATTAATGGTATACAGTACCACAATACTATATCTTTCAAAAAATTGGCTCGCAATTCTTCTATGAATTATAATATGAGTAAACAAGAGCAATATGCTTCATGCATAAATAACCACTTATTAGTTGTGCAAAATAAATAAAATTTATCCTTCAGGCTAATGAATCCTTTCAGAGGATTATTGGGTAAATAAGTTGAAAGCTCTAGTTTGGTTTTGGTTAATTGATGAAACCCTAAGTGCTAACCTAGTTTATCAAAGTGATTATGAGATAGGTAGCACTACTCCAAATGATGAAGAAATGACGAAGATCATGACGATGGTGATGGCATGGTGATGATCAAATGCTTGAACTTGAAAAGAAGAAAGAGAAAAACAAAAGACTCAAGACAAAGGTATAAATAGTAGGAGCCATTCTGGTTCGGTGATCAAGACACTTAGCGAGTGTGATCACATTTAGGTTAGGTAGCCGTACTATTAAGAGGGGTGAAACTCGTATTGAAATACGGTTATCAAAGTGTCACTAGATGCTCTAACTCATTGCATATGCATTTAGGATCTAGTGGAGTGCTAACACCCTTGAAGATGCTTGTGAAAATATGCTAACACATGTGCACAAGGTGATACACTTGGTGATTGGCATATTTGAACAAGGGTTAGAAACTTCACCGGCGCCCTATACAGAAAAGACAGGGTCTTACAGAGTGGATCGGACGCTGGGGTCCTGCGTTAAGTCAGTGGCAGCAGAGAGCGTGTAGGCGTCGGTCTTCGACCGGACGCTGGCGCTGGAAGTGACCGGACGCTGGCACGGTGCGTCCGGTCAGGCTGACATACAGTGACGTAGGCGACGTAGAGAAGTTGGAGAAGGACCGGACGCTGGTGCTGCGTCCGATCGTGACCGACCGGACGCGTCCGGTCGTGAAATTTCACGTTTGGAACCTAACTGGAAACGACCGGACGCTAAGGTCCTGCGTCCGGTCACTTTCTAACTGACGCGTCCGGTCATCAGTTGACCATTGAGATCGAGCGATCGGCGTTTGAAGCCGATGACACGTGGCAAGCATCGGGCGACCGGACGCTGGGGTCCTGCGTCCGGTCGAACTTGGTGTTCGTGTTTTGCTGCGGGATTCACTTGTTGCTCTTGGTGGTTGCCACCACCTATACGGCTTTGTGCAGCGGAGGAGGATTGGCATGAGTCGGTGATTATTCATGGCCATCTTCGATGATTGTGAGGGGATTTGTACCTTCCCCGGTGGAGCGCCGAAAGGTAACTCTAGTAGATTGCTCGTGTCATTGAGTTACCTCACTTGTGGGTAGGTTTTTGTGGTGTCCAAATTGTGTGGACGAGGTTTGTGCAACACCTCTTAGCCGCCGAACCATCAAGTGTTGGTCGACACAACGGGGACGTAGCGTGTTGGCAAGCACGTGAACCTCAGGAGAAAATTGGTTGTCTCTTGCCATTTGGTATTCTCCTAGTGATTGATTTAATATTCACCTTGTGATTGGTTCACTCCTCTATACGGCGGTATAATCATCCTACTCACTCATTTATATTCTTGCAAACTAGTTGTGGCAAGCTTTTTAGTGTAATTAGAATTGAGAGCTTGCTTTGTTATTTTAAATTTATCTAGTGGAGCTCTTTAGAGTAGCAAAATTGAGAGCTCTTAGTGAGTAGTAACATTGCAAGTTATGTGCCTAGTAATTATTGTAACTAGAATTGTTGGATAGGTGGTTTGCAACCCTTGTAGAGCTAGAGCAAGTTTGTATTTCGCTATTTGTCATACAAATCAAATTGCTCTAGTTGATTTGTAGATTTTTAAATAGGTTATTCACCCCCCCTCTAGCCATATTAGGACCTTTCAAGTGGTATCGGAGCTGTGGTCACCGTTTGATTGAAGGCTTAACAACCTCGGTGTCAAATTATGGCTCAAGTTGTGTTCAACCATGTGGGGGGCAAACCACCGTTCTTTGATGGCATATGCTATAATTATTGGAAGAGAAATATGAGGATGTATCTTAGTTCAATCAATGATCAAGTATGGGAGGTGACCGAGAATGACTATGCTATCATTGATCTCGATGACCCCACCAACCAAGACAAGACCAACAAGCAATGCAATACAATGGCTCTCAACACCATATACAATGCCATTGATTCCAAGGTATTTGAGCAAATCAAGGATTGTGAAAGAGCAAATGAGGTGTGGAGGAGATTGTAGGAAACATATGAGGGCACACCGGTGGTGAAGAGTGTTAAGTTGTACATTCTCAAGGATAAGTTGACAAGCTTCAAGATGAAGAAAGATGAGAGCATTCTAGAAATGTTCCATCGGTTGCAAGTGATTGTAAACAACTTGAAGGCCTTGGGAGAGAAGATCAAGGTTGATGATGTCTCTCATTGGTTCTTGATGTGCTTACCTCCAAGATTTGAGATGTTGAGATTGCTTATCATAAGAGGAGGATTGAAGGAGATTACCCCTAACCAAATACTAGGTGATGTTATGACCCAAGAGACATACCGTGTGGAAAGGGAGGGGGATGACAAAGATGACAAGAAGAAAGAAGAAGAAGAGTATATTATTCAAGGCCAGCTCATCATCATCCAAAAACAAGGGCAAGTCCAAGAAAGAATCAAGTGATAATGATGATCTTAGTGATATTGATGATAAAGCTATGGCCCTCTTTGTACGCAAGATGGGAAAATTTATGAAGAAGAAGGGCTATGATGCAAGAAAAAGAAGAGATCACACCAAAAGCAAAGAATATGTGAGAAGATGCTACAATTGCAAGAGTCCCGATCACATTGTAGCAAATTATCCCTACAATAGTGATAATAATGAGGATGAGAGGAAGAAGCACAAGAAGGATAAGAAAGAAAAGAAGGAGAAGAAGGAGAAGAGAATGACCTTCCAAAAGAAGAAGAAGGATGGAGGCTATGTGGTCACTTGGGATAGTGATGGATCTTCGGATAGTGATGACTCTAGTGATGATGGCAAGAAATCTATCAAGAAAGCACTAGTAAGCATCGCCATCAACAACAAGCCCTCCATCTTTGACACTCCTTCGACATGCCTCATGGCAAAACCTACCAAGGTAAAATATGATGTGAGTGATGATGATGAATGTGAAAGTGATGCTTGTAGGAGTGATGATGATGATGAGGAGTACTCCAAGGAGGAGCTCATGGACATGTGCGAGCAAGTGCATACTTGCTTTGAGATGAAGAGAAAGGAGTGCAAGGAATTGAACAAGAAAGTCAAATTTCTTGAGCAATCCCTTGATGAGCTCAATGCCACTCATAAGAGGCTAATGAAAGCTCATGAGAAGCTTGGCAAAGCTCACTCTAAGCTTGAGAAAGCTCACTCCTCTCTCATCGAGCAAGTCAAAGAGGAAGCCAAGAAGGAGCAAGTGATTGGATTATGTGATGTGGGACTAACATGTGATCTTATTGATGAATATTTTTATAAGCCCACTATAGTTGCTCCCACTAACACTTCTTGTAGCACTACTACTTCTACTTCACCTTTGAGTGATGGTCTCACTTGTGATGCCTCATTAATGGTGGAAAATGAGACCCTCAAGAAGGAGGTGATGAGCTCACTCGTGCCTTAGGCAATGCCTATGGTGGAGATGCCCGCTTGCTAAAGTGCTTGGGCGGCCAAAGGTTTTCTCTCAACATAGAGGGATTAGGCTATACCCTCAAGAAAGGCAAAGCGGCCTTTGTCACTCCCAAAGTTAACTTTGTGAAGGGCAATGGTTGGTTTTGCAATAGATGCAAGCAAGTTGGGCATGTAGAGCAATATTGCAAGATTAACAAGAACAAGCTACCTATTATATCCTCAATTAAATTTGATTCTTATTACATGCTTGTTAAGGGTGCCAATGGTGTGAAGGCTAAGTTCATTAGTACACCAATTGTGGGCCCAAAGAAGAAGGCCATTTAGTTACCAAAGACCTTGGTAACTAACCTTCAAGGACTCAAGCAAGTTTGAATACCTAAAAAGAATTGATCTTCTTTTGTAGGTCAATTATAAAGCCGGAGGAAGGCATTGGGTGCTTGATAGTGGGTGCACACAACACATGACCAATGATCCAATAATGTTCAATTCAATCAATGAAAACAAGAGCAATGGGATTGATAGTATCACATTTGGTGACAATGGCAAAGGCAAGGTTAAAGGGCTTGATAAGATTGCAATATCCAATGACTTGAGTATTTTAAATGTGCTACTAGTAGAGAGCTTGAACTTCAACTTTTTGTCGGTAGCTCAGTTGTGTGATCTTGGTTTCAAGTGCATATTTGGTGTGGATGATGTAGAGATTATAAGTGTAGATGGCTCTAACTTGATATTCGAAGGATTTAGATATGAAAATCTATACTTGGTTGATTTCAATGCTAGAGAAGCTCAATTGACAACATGTTTGATCACTAAGTCTAGCATGGGTTGGTTATGGTATAGAAGGCTTGGTCATGTTGGAATGAAATAATTAAACAAGTTGATTAAGCATGACTTAGTTAGAGGTTTGAAAGATGTCACATTTGAGAAGTATAAGCTGTGTAGTACATGTCAAGCCGGAAAATAAGTTGGTAACACACATCCTAAGAAGAGCATGATGAGCACATCTAAGGCATTTGAGTTGATGCATATGGACTTGTTTGGACCAACCACATACACAAGCATTGGTGAAAACAAATATGGATTTGTGATTGTGGATGATTTCACTAGATACACATGGGTATTCTTTCTTGTTGACAAGAGTGATGTGTTTGCAACATTCAAATCATTTGTTAAGGGCATTCATAATAAGTTTGAAACAACCATCAAGAAAGTTATAAGTAACAATGATAGTAAATTCAAGAACACTAGAATTGATGAGTTGTGTGATGAATTTAAAATTAGACATCAATTCTCGGCCAAGTACACTCCTCAATCAAATGGCTTAGTTGAAAGGAAGAATAGAACTTTGATTGACATGGCAAGATTAATGTTGAGTGAGTACAATGTGAGTCATTCATTTTGGGCCGAAGCAATCAACATGGCTTGCTATTATAGCAACTGACTCTATTGTCACCCCATGATGGAGAAGACACCTTATGAGATTTTGAATGGAAGAAAGCCCAACATAGCATACTTTTAGGTTTTTGGTTGTAAATGCTACATATTGAAGAAAGGCACTAGATTGAGTAAGTTTGAAAAAAAAATGTGATGAAGGTTTCTTGCTTGGTTACTCCACTACTAGCAAGGCTTATAGAGTTTGGAATTTGGTTAGTGGTACTCTTGAGGAGGTTCATGATGTGGAGTTTGATGAAACAAATGGTTCCCAAGAGGAAGATGAGAATCTAGATGATGTAAGAGACACTCAATTGGTCAATGCAATGAAGAACATGAACATTGGTGATATAAGGCCTAGAGAGGTGATTGATGTTGAAGATGACAAGAATCAAGTGCTCTCTAACTCAAATGTGCAAGCTAGTGGTTCTTATGATCAAGTTCAAGCAAGAACTAGTGATGACAAAGTGCAAGATCAACAACAAGTGGCTAGTTCATCAACTTAACCAAGTGATCTATCAAATGCAAGCAATCAAGTGCAAGGGCTTCAACCAACCAATATTGCAAGAGATCATCCCTTGGACACTATCATTGGTGATATTTCAAGAGGTGTGTAAACTAGATCAAGATTGGCTTCATTTTGTGAGTATTTCTTATTTGTGTCATCCATTGAACCTAAGAAGATAGATGAAGCTTTGAAGGATATTGATTGGGTCAATGCTATGCATGAAGAGCTAAACAACTTTACAAGAAACCAAGTATGGGAGTTAGTTGAGAGGCCTGAGGATCATAATGTGATTGGAACCAAGTGGGTCTTTCGGAACAAGCAAGATCAAGATGGAATAGTAATAAGGAACAAAGCAAGATTAGTGGCTCAAGGTTACACTCAAATTGAAGGTCTTGACTTTGAAGAAACATATGCCCCGGTTGCAAGATTGGAAGCAATTAGGATCTTGTTAGCCTATGCTTGTGCCCACAACATCAAGTTATATCAAATGGATGTGAAGAGTGCATTTCTCAACGGGTACATCAATGAGCTTATGTATGTTGAGCAACCTTCCGGTTTTGAAGATGACAAGAAACCCAACCATGTTTACAAGTTGAGAAAGACTTTGTATAGATTAAAACAAGCACCTAGAGCATGGTATGAGAGATTGAGAAATTTCCTACTCTCTAAGGAATTCAAGATGGGAAAGGTTGACACCACTCTCTTCATCAAGAAGCTTGGAAATAATTTGTTTGTAATTTAAATCTATGTTGATGATATCATTTTTGGATCAACAAATCAAGATTTTTGTGAGGAGTTTGGCAAGATGATGGCAAGTGAGTTTGAGATGTTCATGATTGGAGAGCTTAGCTACTTCCTTGGTCTTCAAATCAAGCAAATGAAGAATAGCACATTTGTGAGTCAAGGCAAGTATATCAAGGACATGCTCAAGAAGTTTGGAATGGATGATAGTAAGGCTATCAGTACACCAATGGAGACAAGTGGAAGCTTGGATAGTGATGCTAGTGGCAACATGGTGGATCAAAAGATGTATCGGTCTATGATTGGAAGCCTACTTTATGTGACCGCATCAAGACCGGATGTGATGTTTGGTGTATGCATGTGTGCTAGATTCTAAGCCTCACCAAGAGAAAGTCATTTGAAAGCAACAAAGAGAATATTGAGGTACTTAAAGTATACACAAAATGTTGGATTGTAGTATCCTAAAGGAGCAAGATTTGAGTTGATTGGATATTCGGACTCTGATTATGCGGGATGCAAAGTTGAGAGAAAGAGCACATCGGGCATATGTCAACTATTGGGAAGATCACTTGTGTCTTGGTCATCAAAGAAGCAAAATAGTGTAGCACTTTCAACCGCCGAAGTGGAGTACATTTCGGCCGGTAGTTGTTGTGCTCAATTACTTTGGATGAAGGCTACTTTGAGTGACTTTGGAATTAAATTCAAGCAAGTGACATTGCTATGTGACAATGAGAGTGCCGTAAAGCTCACCAACAACCCGGTTCAACATTCAAGAACAAAGCATATTGATGTCCGCCATCATTTCATAAGAGATCACCAACAAAAAAGAGACATTTGCATTGAGAGTGTGGGCACCGAAGATTAAATTGTCGATATCTTTACCAAGCCACTTGATGAAAAGAGGTTTTGCAAGCTAAGGAATGAATTGAACATACTTGACTTCTCCAATATGTATTGATGCACCTCCTATTATATGACATGCCTCTCCTTTGAGCAAAGCAAGGTAAAGTTGATTGACATGTCATCCATCTATTGCTAAGGACTTGTTTAGTGCATCTAGTCATTCCTATCATGTCCTAGGCTCATTCATTAAAATCAAATAAATTTGATCCTTGTATGGTACCACTATTGCTTATATGTTTGAAATGATCTAGTGGTAGCATATGACATGTTTATGGGCTTGTAAACCTAGTATTTGATCTAGAAAATAAGCTATAAGTGTTTAACTCAACATGGTACAAGATAACCCTTATTTAGAGGTGTGAAGAAGCTTGTCCTTGGATCAAACCGAGTTAAATATCTTTTGCAAGTGATCTAGATTGAACCAAATTGGGAAAATGATTCTTATTTCACATGGTTTCACCTCAACCTATCTATAATTTGAGCTCACCTTTTGTGCTAATTGTTGACAAAGGGAGAGAAAAATTCGCAAAGATAGTAAGATAGGAGGAGCAAACAAATGAAAACAAATGAAATGACATGGTAAGGAGATCAATAAAAAAATGCACACAAGTAGGGGGAGCAAGCTCATAAACTTATATATTGTATTTGAATGTGCATTTCATATATTTGCTTGCATGGCACAAGTTTTAAATTTCAATATTCATGCTTGTGTGGTGTATGCTAGTTATAGGCTTCAATGATGAAATGAGAAACTAGCATGCATAGGCTAAAATAACTAGACTTATGTTCATTTTATAGAAACTAGACCCTTGCTTGTAATGTTGATCTCATGGGGTATTCTAGTTTTTGTGTGTATATAGTTACTAATGGTGCTAAGGATGGTTTATTGGTGTACTCCGATTTGTATCACACTTCAAAGGTCCATCTCTTATACCTTAGCATCATACGGTAGAAATTGTCTCCTATATTTCCTATCTAAGCATATGTGCAAGCTACAATCCAAACTCTTAGCACATATGTAGGGGGAGCAATTGCAGAAACCGTGGCTAATCCCCAAGGCGAATATATTAAGTCTATTTAATCCACCATTAGCACATGCTTACTGTAGCACCACATTGTCAAATCATGGACTAATTAGGCTTAATATATTTGTCTTACAAATTAACCTCAATCTGTGTAATTATTTTTATAATTAGCCTATGTTTAATACTCCTGATTGGTATCAAACATCTGATTTGATAGAGACTGAATTTTAATCTGGAGAACCAAACACCCCATAAACAACGGCAACATGTGTAGTCATAGGATCAGCAGCACCAGCACACACATGGCGAGTTGGCGACGGCCGACACGTCGAGGGAGAAGAAGAATCCGAGAAGCCATCGGTGCGCGGCCCAGAATGTCTTCTTATCAAATTGAAATTTATTACAAAGTAAAAAACCTGTGATACAAAATAGTACTTAGGACTAGATTTTTTTTCTCAATCCAGAACCATGACTCCATGAGATTTAGTTAGGGAAAACCTGTTATAAAACACATCACCAGCGGTTAGGACCTTTCCCTCTTAGTCTCTCATAATCAACATAGTAGATGAAAGTAAAACACATAGACACAAGAAATAAGGAGACTATTCTTTATTCCTCTGGATATTGATGATTACAACATAGAGCTCCCACGTATATATAGTCATGCCAAGGCCTAAGAGTTTAGTAAAGAGCCCACATATAAACGGATTAGGATTAGAAATCCTCCTTCTCCTTTCTCTAGGATAGAGCCCGTATGTTTTACAACACTCCCCCTTATACGATTACCACGATATGCACATGCCTTTAAAAACTCCATCCAAAATCCAGTGGAAAAAATGGTTCTTGGAGAAAAGAGTGCATCGCATTCATTAATTGCATTGCACATGTTGTCTCATTAAAAACCTTGCGTGAGAAACCTTCAAGTAAAAACTTACATAGGAAAAAAAAGTGCAATATTTAACCTTCTTGGTCATGTATTCTTCATAATATTCTATTCTTCGTAAATAGATATTGATCTTCACTATCTATGCGTCAAACTTCAATGTTTTAGTAAATATGATCTACTTGATATTTGTATTTTTAGTGGTTTACCTTCAAGGTAGATTCAATCAAATATGCTCCCCCTTATAAAGCCATACTTTGAACTTTATTGTTCAAATCACACTTTTCATAAATGTGTGCTTAATTAATGGTATACAGTACCACAATACTATATCTTTCAAAAAATTGGCTTGCAATTCTTCTATGAATTATAATATGAGTAAACAAGAGCAATATGCTTCATGCATAAATAACCACTTATTAGTTGTGCAAAATAAATAAAATTTATCCTTCAGGCTAATGAATCCTTTCAGAGGATTATTGGGTAAATAAGTTGAAAGCTCTAGTTTGGTTTTGGTTAATTGATGAAACCCTAAGTGCTAACCTAGTTTATTAAAGTGATTATAAGATAGGTAGCACTACTCCAAGTGATGAAGAAATGGCGAAGATCATGACGATGGTGATGGCATGGTGATGATCAAATGCTTGAACTTGAAAAGAAGAAAGAAAAACAAAAGGCTCAAGGCAAAGGTATAAATAGTTGGAGCCATTCTGGTTCGGTGATCAAGACACTTAGCGAGTGTGATACATTTAGGTTAGATAGCCGTACTATTAAGATGGGTGAAACTCGTATTGAAATACGGTTATCAAAGTACCACTAGATGCTCTAACTCATTGCATATGCATTTAGGATCTAGTGGAGTGCTAACACCCTTGAAGATGCTTGTGAAAATATACTAACACATGTGCACAAGGTGATACACTTGGTGGTTGGTACATTTGAGCAAGGGTTAGAAACTTCACCGGCGCCCTATACAGAAAAGACAGGGTCTCACAGAGTGGACCAAACGCTGGTCACGTGGTGACCGGACGCTGGGGTTCTGCGTCCGGTCAGTGGCAGCAGAGAGCGTGTAGGCGTCGGTTTTCGACCGAACGTTGGCGTTGAAAGTGACCGGACGTTGGCACAGTGCATCCGGTCAGGCTGACATACAGTGACGTAGGCGACGCAGAGAAGTTGCAGAAGGACCGGACGCTGGTGCTACGTCCGATCATAACTGACCGGACGCGTCCGGTCGTGGAATTTAGCATTTGGAACCTTACTGAAAATGACTGGACGCTAGGGTCCTACGCCCGGTCACTTTCTAACTGACGCGTTTGGTCATCACTTGACCGTTGAGATCGGCGATCGGCGTTTGAAGCCGATGACACGTGGCAAGCATCGGGCGATCGGACGCTGGGCTCCAGCATTCGGTCGAACTGATCGGAGCGTTCGGTCACACCGTGTTGTGCCCAGTGAAGGGGTACAACAGCTCTATTTCGTGGGGGCTTCTATTTAAGCGCCATGGCCGGCTCAAGCTCACTCTCTTGGCCATTTTGCATTGACATAGCAACCTTGTGAGCTTAGCCAAAGCCCTCTCATTCATCTCTATCATTGTTTCATCATCATTGTGAGATTGGGAGAAAATTCAAGTGCATTGCTTGAGTGACTGCATCTAGAGGCACTTGGTGTTCGTGTTTTGCTGTGGGATTCACTTGTTGCTCTTGGTGGTTGCCACCACCTAGACGGCTTGGTGCAGCGGAGGAGGATTGGCACGAGTCGATGATTGTTCGTGGCCATCTTTGATGATTGTGAGGGGATTTGTACCTTCTCCAGCAGAGCACCAAAAGGTAACTCTAGTGGATTGCTTGTGTCATTGAGTTACCTCACTTGTGGGTAGGTTCTTGCAGTGTCCAAATTATGTGGACAATGTTTGTGCAACACCTCTTAGCCGCCGAACCACCAAGTGTTGGTCGACACAACGGGGACGTAGCGTCTTGGCAAGCACGTGAACCTCGGGAGAAAATTGGTATTCTCCCGGTGATTGATTTAATATTCACCTTGTGATTGGTTCACTCCTCTATACGGCGGTATAATCATCCTACTCACTCATTTATATTCTTACAAACTAGTTGTGGCAAGCTCTTTAGTGTAATTAGAATTGAGAGCTTGCTTTGTTATTTTAAGTTCATCTAGTGGAGCTCTTTAGAGTAGCAAGATTGAGAGCTCTTAGTGAGTAGTAACATTGCAAGTTGTGTGCCTAGTAATCATTGCAACTAGAATTGTTGGATATGTGGCTTGCAACCCTTGTAGAGCTAGAGCAAGTTTGTATTTCGCTATTTGTCATACTAATCAAATTGCTCTAGTTGATTTGTAGATTTTTAAATAGGCTATTCACCCCCCTCTAGCCATATTAGGACCTTTCATAAGTTACACTATTTAATCTTCTAGATAGTACATCAAATCTTATACTAGAGTTTGAATACTTATATTTTTTTAGTGGACTTTTAAATTATATGTTCTACAAATCTTCGGGATTTTGATTGTACCACTAAATAATAAATCTAGTCTTGCATTTGGCATTTATGGGATAATTCAATTGCTAAAGTCACTATTATTCTTATATCTTCTATGGTATTTAGAGGATATCAACACTTTATTGCTAGCCTTGCAATATACATTTTTTCAGTGTTTGTATGACACCTTCATGGTGTTTAGGATTCCTCATTTTTTTCTCTCGGGTCTATATTCACTTCAGGATTAATGGTGTTTATTCTATAATCAACTCGTAAATCCTACATGGATTAATTCTTTTAAGGATGTTCTTATTTTTCGGTGAATAATATTTCTCTTCTAAGAGATATATTCTCTACTACATGAGAGATTATTATGTGATATACACAATAAGATAGTGTTATTCACTACAAAGTCGTCCGATGACTCTTTTCCTTTTAGGACATGTTGTTCTTAAGACTTCAATATTCATAAAGGAATATATTCTACCTTAGACTTCTTAATACATGGTATGAGATTTAATTTTTATATGTTGCGATTTATATTCTTCAGGAACTATATGGATCTTCATAATCCATTTATTTATTGCATATTTTATATTCATTCATTTCATTTGCTAGAGACATAGCAAAAAATTTATTTCTTCTTAGTAGGAGATTCAACCTCAATTGCTTTCTTCATTGACCTGATATAATCGCTACAGGCAACTTTGCCATGAACTTTCTTTTCTGGATCTGGGTTCCCATAAGAGAAACATTTGCAATTATAGAGGTAGCGTTATCGACAACTATTATTTTCTCCCAATATTCTCATAATATGAGATTATTCCATCTCTTTGTTATTTTCCAAACAAGAGATGATTTGTTGTTCCACATACCCAACACTAATGATGCGCGTTTAGTGTGTTGGATTTCATCTTCGTGATGATCCTCTTCATGAGGTGGTTAACCTTCTTCATGAGGTGTTCTCTTCATGAGAATGGAGGAGTTTGTTCTTATTTTATTTAACAAGTATACACTAAACTAGAACCCACAGGCGTCCTCATATATTTTAGCTTGATAATATACAATATTTAGTTTACTACTTATAAACACAACTTCTGGTTTATAACTTCAAGTTACTCCTCATATTTCCAAAAATATCTGGCATATGCTCTGCTTCATCCTTCATAAGAGCATTAGTCAAACTATTATTTGATTTAGTGTGTGATACTATTCCTACTGTAAGCTTCTAGGAATATTCTCTCAAGATCATTTTCCTTCTAAGAGATAATATTTGGCATTCAAAATAATAGGTTGTCTCTCCTCCTAATGTCAATATTAGATCTTTAATAGCATACTTCAAAAGATATCCCCTATCATGAACTTAAAATAATGGAAATTTAGATCCATGTATCCCCAACTATAAGTGGAGGCCCATTGCTATGATAAAGTTATATGGAAAGTATTCACGCACATATTTTAACATGGGGTTATTATTCATTAAATGCAATGAGCTAGAATATATAAAGTTCACTTGAGAATGTTCAGCATTCCTATAAATTCAGAGATATTCTCCCCCTGATTTGCACATATTATAGTTTACAAAACTATTTCATTGTCTAGCTTCTTTATTGTTTAGCCTAAAAAATTGATCCAAGTACTCATGCATTAAAAAAATAGACCATACACTTCAAATCAAATGTATAGAATACGCAACTTTCAAATCCACATGGAATTTCTTCTAGAATTTTCTAATTGTCATTAATGCAAATTTCCCCAACTGCCTTTTCTTCATAAATCCCAAATCATCAGAAGTGTTTTATCTACCATCTTCATTCCACAATTATTCATCCCATCAATTGGGTTAGTCACCATTGAGTTAATTTCATATTAACTCACTCCCCTGATCTTAGGATGATTGGCCTTAGATTAATCATATTGCTTACGCATGCAATGCGTTAAAAGCAACATATTCATTACTTCAATAAAAACTATTTTGGCATAACATACTAGCTAACCAATTTGATTATGAGGGGAAAAGTAGTAGCTACAAGCTATGAATATAGCTTCTATGCTAATATTCATGCAGGAGTGGAGACAGTTCCAGCTCAACGAGAGCACAACATAGTGATACGCATTCATGTGTAATATGAAATATTGGTATTCAATCCAACGTAATAGATAACAACAAAATACAAAGCTACAAGCTTGCTTGCAATTAGTGCAATGTAGAGAAAAGTTAACTCGGACGGAAGGGACGTGGCTAGGACTTCAAGTCCTGATACATGCACTTAAAGATAGATTTAGGAAGGCTATGCCTATTAAATATATATTACCCACATTTTCTTATACCTTTATCCAAAATTCCTCTCTGTTTTCATGCCATAATTACTTCAAGTAGTAATAAGCTGCATGCGACTATGAATAATCATTTCTAATATTTCATAGAATCCAATCATACTTCTAGTATTCATTGGTTGTGGCATGAAATTCACATATCCAATATACTATTTAGTGTACAACAACAGATTCAGGGTAGGACATAAACTTCTAGTTTCAGGGCTGAAGTATTCAATACTTAGTTTATGGATTATACTTGGCTAAATTGGTCCTTCTAAGATCAATTCATATACAAGTATAGTCCAATTGTTCATATGCTTATAGGAAATTCAATTTTCCTTCCACCTACATGGTAGTAGTGCACAAAAAACTATAACCTTTGTGGTTAACGGAGGCTTCTTTGTGGATAAAATTAATGCAAAACCTATTTAGATAGGCAAATAGTCAATTATTTATATGTAAAACATATAAATCTAATTCATTCCATGCAAGATTAATACATATTACTGCAAGTAAGAATTGTAACTAAGAATATTAAATGCTTCATATTAGTCTTCAAGCTAATAAATTAACCATTGACTCTTCTGTGAGTATATGAGAACCACTTAATTCAACGGGAATTAAAACTTAATGCACCACCGCTACTACTAATACTTCTAGATAGTAATTTTAAAGACAATATAAGTCTATAAGCACATAATTTAAGTTCTTCTTCAAGAAAAAACTTAAATGTTCTAATTCTTATCGATTCTTACATATCTTAATTTCTATGCTTGACATTTAGCAGCTTCAAGCATGCTCTATTTTATAGTTGTGATATGTAATCATGATCCTTCTAGGAATATAACATATGCAAGTCATATATCCTGATTCATAATGCTGTCTAAACATTCTAACTCAATTTCTGCTTGATATTGAGTAATTTTGGATGATAAATTTGAATACTTCTAGTACTTCAATGCTCTCGGTCTTCTGTTTCAAGAAATATTTCTTCTGGAATTAGACAAAGTCTTATCTATCATGTTGTCTTCTAGGACTTTTAATCACAAAGCTTCAAGCTAATTGTATTTGCTTATAGAACAACATTATTCTCATATGGTCATATAGCTTGAAAATTTAATTTTCAATATTTCTGATATTATGCAATCACAATATAGGATATCTTCTAGAACTTATCATGCAGTGAGTCCCATAAGACCTTTAGGATTTAGCTTGATCATATACTCATTCTTTGAGAGTAATATCAGGAATTACAATGCTTAAAATTCACTCCACTTCAGTGGTTGTAGAATATCCTACTAGGATTTAACGATGACCATGCTATATAATTCGGCCATTCAGGGCAAAGTCCAGGATATTCCTTCTTCATGCATATATCATTATAACTAATCATGTGCATATAGGTTTACTGCATGTAAACAAGTAGCAAGGTGCAAAAAAATAGTGGACGGTTATGCAAAATATTCTTAGAAGCATCCTAACATTTTCATGATTATGGTATATGCAAATTTTCAGAATTAATACCAAGTATTCAATTATCCCCAAAATTCATTATGCTAGAAAAAACAAATATGAGCCTCTCAAAGGTGACAAGTCTAAAATCTATAGGATTTAGAGAGCTCATATACCTTATATCATGTTTCTAATATAATCATTCAAAAAATTATTCTTGCAATTACATGGTATAAAAATTCATAATGATATTGTTCTAGCATTTTTTTTCAGAACTAAATTCAAAGTGTAGAAATTTTTTCAAAATTAATCTACTATTTAATTAGAAAAAGTAAATAAGCTAGGCAAACAACAATAATTAAACTACAGGTTTAATGTTATATATACAAGTTCTTATACATGCTGGTATAAGCATTACAACAGATATGCATTGATAGAGGGTCAAAGGATAATTAATCAGAAAACTGTTGTAAAAACTAAAATTCTCGAGGGATTGTATTAAAAAACACCTCGATTCCATTAATTCCCAGAAAGTAAATAATCGACTCTTCAAGAGTAGAGGTCAAATACTTATTCAAAAACATGAGCCTCTTTATAAAAAAAAATCAGATTTATTAGACCTTTTCTTATTTTCTGGAAAATTTTACAGATTTTTCGGACAGCCCAATTTCTGCCCAACCGTGTATACTTGCCCTGAGAACTGGTCGTTCTTTTCTTTTGTTCGGCCCATGACAATCTGCTTCGCTTGTCACATGGGACGGCCACGGACAAAACCATACGCCTTCTCCTTTTTCCCTGTCTCAGCACCACCACGAGGCGGAAGCGGTTGTCCGTGGCTGCTACTTGCTGCATGTAGGGTGGCCGAGGGTGACCTGTTCTCTGCGAGGAGCGACGGCATGCAGGCCGTGGGTCTGGGCTACCGGCCGGGTAGTCGGAACTACTCCTACGTATTTGTATGAGTCACGTGGCTGGGGGCGACTTCAGGTTACGATGAACAGCGTGACGGCGTACGGGCCGGCAATGCGGGTGGCGATCTGGTCGGAGCGTGGTGCTTTCGCATGCAGTCGAACTGGAGGGCAGTGACGACTTGCGTGCAAGCAGCCGGTGGCGGTCGCGCGTGTTCAGGCAGCATCGGTCACGTGCATGCAGCCGGGATCATGCCCAGACAGCGGCAGTCACTTGCTGGCGGCCTGCACGGGTGCTGATGCTCACCTGCATGCGGGCAGTGGCCCTCATTGGGATGTGCCGATTCGGCGGCAACTTTCGGCCTGTTCGCTTGTTGGTTTCAGCCAGCCCAAACCAACCAGCCAATAGTGTTTTCCTCTCACAAAAAACCAGCACCAGCCAGCCCAAACCAGCACCAGCCCCAACCAGCGAACAGGCCTTTTTCTGTGAATATTAGGCATTGGTGAATAGAACTACTGCTAGTAGATCTAGATCTACGTGAACTGGTCTTCGTGCCATGTAAATTTTGTAACAGTTTTTTTTATTAATTAACCTTAGATGCATACTCGGTAGATACAATTGCTTTTACACGTTATATGCACGTACTTCTTGTACATATATCCACTTCGTGTAGAAAAAATTAGTGCAAAATATTAGCCTGACTCGATGGTCGGGACATATGAAATATGCAAGAGATGCGGTTCTCATACCTCACAGAGGATGCTAATTTGATCTACCTCACGTGCCACGTAGGGCAGTGGTTAGTACATACATACCATGTATGATGTTTGGCATTGTCGTAGATCTGCCTATTTGACGGTGATGGTACATGTTGATCCAGTGCAGATTAGTTGCAGGTAGAGGTAGCAGATCCGTTCCGCTAACAACGTCGGGGACGTCGACGTCGTCGAAGTAGTCGCGCCAGGGACGTCGGCACAAGCATCGGCGTCGAAGATCGGCGACGGCTTCAGCGGCGATGTCAACGCCTGTTCGGCTGGTATTAAAGTCGACTGATAAGCCAGCCTTGGCTGATTTGTTGTGAGAGAAAATGGCTGTAGATTTTAGCTGATAAGCCGACTGATAAGTTCAAGCGAACAGGCCCTATCGTACTGATAATGTGTTATAAAATACATCGCCAGCGGTTAGGACCTTCCCCTCTCACTCTCTCATGATCAACATAGTAGATGAAAGTAAAACACATAGACATAAGAAATATGAAGACTATTCTTTATTCCTCTGAATATTGATGATTACAACATGGAGTTCCCACGTATATATAGTCCTACCAAGGTCTAAGAGTTTGGTAAAAAACCCACATACAAACGGCTCGGATTAAAAATCATCCTTCTCCTTTTCTTCTAGAATAAAGCCCGTATGTTTTACAACAAAACCGACTGCATACTGGGGATGGCACGAAGTTTCTCGGTGAGGATTTCCAGACAATACCAAATATCCCATAGAATTCTTGTGCCTCCCGCAGTAGTGCACGGGTAATTGTATCGCTTTTAAACAGTATATAATACAGGATCAAATTCGAATTATCATTGACATTATTTTTTCTCATTGCCACGCACGGGCACGATCATAGTGTGAACCAAAAATACAAGATGTAGTAGCATACTACCTTATTCTCTCTGGGCAGCAGCATGCAAGAAATCTTGGAATGGATGTTTCTGAACAGGAATACGCAACTCCAATAATAGCAGTGCAGGCTGCACAAAGAAAGTATGCATATATGCCGATGCACAGCCTCAGAACAAACAATTCAGATAACAAATATATTTCTAATCGAACTAGGAGTTAAAAGTTGTATTTACAAATCTAATTGAACTAAGCCCACGTAGGAAAATCCGCTGGTTACAAATTATGAGTGATCCAGACCTCAGACGGAATTATTCCGTAGAACAATTCGTTAACATCGCAAAAGGGAATAGCACGCTCAAATTTTCTTCTTTCCAGGTCGTACGTTCTTACGCCTCCCCAAACAGGTAGTCGAGAAAGGAAATCAACTGCATGTCGTGTCATCCCAGGAGAAGAGAAATATATACAGCGAGGTCGTGTCCCACGCAAATTCTGGGTGGGTAAGCATGCGGAGTGATTCAATCCAAGGAATAATGCATGATCCATTAAAACATTCTCTTGCACCACCACCATCTTGCGTGCATCTGGATCAACCTTGCAGATTCTGAATTCAATACCATCCGGGTACCAGAGATCAAGACCTGCACGAACCTGCAGGAGATCGCCCCACGGCCTCGACACCAGATGCCGAGATGCCTAGTGAGGACACGTCCTGGGAGGCTTGCCGATGCGGCAACAACCACTTCCCTTGTTGCTCCATCCTCTCCATCAAGATCCCATTTTTCCACCATCTCACGCAATGTCACCGTGTAGAAGCTCCCTTTGTGGTATACACAGTCGAGATACTTGTCTCCACCGCTTAGAGTTGAAGCCACCTGCCACTTTTTCTGCCCTGCCTTAACAAAAGAAAGCCATCCACTATTCCACTATCACGGTGGATGATCATTACGACATAGCCACTGCCTTTGGATGGACTGCGAGACAGCACCGCCTTTTGGTAGAACCATATCCCAAAACAATGCGCTGGATAGCGTAAACCGCCTGTTCCCTTGCGGTAGTGTTCCAAGTTCCCTTCGCTACTATAGACCGCCTCCACGTCTGTGAAATCAAGTGACTGGTGGGAGGGTGATCCTGGCCAAGGTGACAGGGTTGTAAAGCACGAGACTGGCGCGGTTATTCGCCAAAATAAGCCATCCGTGAGAAGCTCCACGACATGCAACAAAGCAGCCCGTTGGAAAACTTTTTTTTTAAGATTTGTCAACATCAACAGGGTGGTACAGGTTGCATGTCACGGCTGGGCTGCCCACCTGCATTTCCTCAAGGTGGTTACCCCAAGACAAGATCCATGGTGTGGAAGGATGTGGAACGCCGGCAGTTGTGGCGGCAGCTCTCCAGGTTGCGCAGACTGATGCGAAGACAATTGCTTGGGGAAGCTCAAGGCGTTGCAGGATGCTTAGGAGGATATCAATTGGGAGATCAGACCAACTGGGTTTTGTAAAAGGTCCTGCCATATATAGCACGCAAATATATTGCGAGTTAGTGATTCTTGGGGAAATTTGGAGTGTTAGAACCAGACCCCTACACCCGTTAGAATAAATCTATAGTCACACAACAAATGTTTGCTCCACAGTCATGATCTATGCTACATCCACACCCATGAATGCACCCAGAAAATATAACACCATCAAAACAGATGCACCAGATTATCTCTTAGTCATTCTCTTTCATTACTCATTCAAATCTGACGGCTCATGTTTAATGTGTCTGCTCTCCGTTGCCCTCCCGCATACCTCCTAGCCGCACCCTGCGACCACGGTTGGAGCCCTCCAGGTTTATCTTTTTTTTTCATTGCGCACTGCCTAGCCGCAGACTCCTCCCCCGCTAGGGTTCCCTGGATCGGCCGCCGCCCCGCCGGCGCTTCCCGAGGTCGCCCGCCCTCCTCCGGAACCCGCTCTCGACGCTGCCCCTCCTCGGGCACTCCCTCTCCGCCCTCCGCCCTCTGCCCTCCTCCACCCCTCCCTCCCAGCCTCCGACCTCGCCTCCTGTTGCCGGTCCACGCCGCGGCCGGCCCGTGCGCGTCGCCCCCCCACCCTCCTCCTCCTCGATGGCCTTGAGCAGGCCAAGGAGATGCACGCGGTCAGCCTGCCCATCCTCTCGTCTCTGGGGATGTCACCCTCCCTGTCGACAGTTGCGCCGGTGAGGCGAGGTCGGCCTCCTGCTCTCCCCTCTTTTTTGCCCCAGATTTGCTGCGATCGGCTCCTGATCTCTCGAACGTTCTCTGTTGCTTGTCGCTGATCTTGCAAAGAACCCCGTGGAGCACGGGTGCAAAGATCCAAATCACCAAGGACGTCGATGCGGACACAACTGCCCTCCTACACCCGTTGCTTGAAGGTTTGTTTTTTCTGCACTCTAATCCCTGTCCACGTATGTGCAGTTTTCCATGCCAATGGATGATTGAAGTGTACAGAAAATGAATTTGCACTATGTCAAATTGTCAATCTTCAGGTTGGTAGCACGGTTTCTGTTCACTGATCTGTTGCAGAGCTCGCCCACAGGCTTGTTTTATTAGTTCATTACGAGATGTGATTACTTTTATCAATTTGCAAATAGTAGCACAAAAGAGATGTAAATTTTTTCTTATGTTTAATATGAGCCTTTTTCTGTCAAATGTCTGACTTTCTATCAATGGATTTAGCAATTACTGGACCCAGTAATCATGTTACTGATGTATTGCTCATTTAACATGCATGTGTACAATTGTAGATGGAAAACGGCAAAGCAATATGGGATGCAGTCTAGGATAATATTTTCGTAGATATTTGCCTGGAAGAAATAGCTGCTCATGATATTGTATCCGCGAGAGATATCTGAGTAGAGTTGGATTCACTAATAGAACATGGAATTATGGGACTCAATTGTTTAATTTCCCAGCAGCCGTTCAGATCCAGGAGTGTGGGATCTTGCTACAATGCCAATATTTCAAATTATGCCAGTTCCATCACACCAGGTTTGATCCCTTCATGGTCGGTGTTTGCTCCATTCATTTTGCTAAACATATAGAGAAATTTCCATTACTTGTGCTTATTTTGCCATATGTGGAAACGTGAAGTAGTGTCATGTCATGCCATTGTAGCATTGATGGCATTGACACAGGGCATTTCCTGTGATTAATATTGTGTGTCGTTGTTGCCATTATGTATTAAAATTCATGGGCGATGAAAGTTCCTCATAAACAAATATGGGTTATTCTCTGTTCCAGGAAGAGTGCTTGCATAGGATGCAGAACCGGAAAAGGTTACTTAATGTGGTATGTAGCGTAGTATACAACTTAATTGCCCGCATATTTGATTTGATGGAACAAAATGCATTTAATATTGGCATAGATAACACAATTTGTCTTCTAATTTTTCTGTCAAAGATTGATGGATTTTTTGTGTTACACAAACCCTGATAGGATAGCAGCCAGGTAACATGTTACACATCATTTTCTTTCTGTTGTTACACATTTTTACACACATGAAAATTGTATTGTCTTATAGCAGCCAGGGAAAAATGCTATCTTTTATCTACCCTACCATATAATACATCAGTTAGAATAAATCTACAGCCACACAACAAATGTCTGCTCCACAGTCATGACCTATGCTACATCCACACCCATAAATGCACCTAGAAAATATAACACCATCAAAACGGATGCACCAAATTATCTCTTAGCCATTCTCTCTCATTACTCATCCAAATCCGACGGCTCATGTTTAGTGTGTTTGCCCTCCATCGCCCTCTGAACGATTGCCCACCCCGCGTGCCGCCCGCGCCCGCCGCGGTTCGATTCCTGGCGGCGGCATATCAATAAAAAAAAGAAAACAACCTCCCGATGCTTCTCCTCGCACAGGGTCCGTCTGTCCAGAACGCCGCCGCCGCCCTTGCCCCCGTCGTGGTGCCTCCTCCCTCTGCCCCCACTGCTTCGAAGCTTCCGGCGGCCGACTTCACCTTCCTATTCCCTTCCTGCTACGGTGCGAATCTATTTGGTTAGTTGTGTTCAGATCTGATCCATTTATAAGTGTATATCCTTGTGTTATGCCTACTGAGGTGAGTTGCTTTCCCCTTCGTAATGGATGTCAGTTCATGGATATATGAATGGATCGATGGAGGGTGTTTCTATTGTTTGGAAATCATGGATGGATATATGAATAGATGTCAGTTTAGTTTGGAAATCATGGTCTTGAATTAGCATTGTATCTAGAATTGGATTGTATCGGAATAAAATTATTGTGGTATGAATATTGTGTCCGCCACTGATGTTCTCTTTTTTCCTGTGGTTTTTATTTGTTGATCTATTTGCCTTTTTTCTTCTGGATGGAGCAAGGGTACAATATGAATTTTGGAAGAACCTCTTTGATTTCTTAGATAGGAGGTGATACATGTGATGACTACTAAATAGTAACCTGCTCAAATCATGCCATATATAGCTACATTTCACACAATTGCTAAAAGGTTCAGTCTCGCTATGAAACTGATAAATTCTAAGTGGGACGGCAATATTTATTACTGGAAGCGAATATTCCATGCATATGTTACAAAAGTTCCAAAACATAAAGACCGGTAATCACCTATAATATGTTTCATCTTTCTTATTATCACAAAATAGTTATTTGATTTATGTACAATAAATCAAACAAATGCTCATCTCCAGAAAATTAGGAGGCTTCTTTGTATACAATTTCCATGAAGTCATAGAATGGTGTAAGATTGCCACCGATCAACACTGTAAGCATATATTCTCTAACTATATTCCGTACACTACATATAAAATTAATAACTTAACTTATTATATCTACCCTGCACTGCTATCAAATTCACTGAGGATGGAATTTTTGGAGGACATTTTTAAGAGCCATGCAAACGAATGTTTTGACAACTTTCCTAAAGATCTCCAAGTCATGATTAAAGACTTAGACAGAATGTAACTTAAAAGGTTATATGAGAAAAAAACTTTACTATGACTTCTTAGTTTCGCGGATTGTATACATGCTCAAAGATATTGTATAAAAGTTGAACTATAAAAAAAACATCGATTGTTTTCATATGCGTCTCCAAAATAAATCCATTGGAAAAAACTTTACTATGACTTTTTAGTTTCGCGGATTGTATACATGCTCAAAGATATTGTGTAAAAGTTGAACTATAAAAAAAAACATCAGTTATTTTCATATACGTCTCCCAGAAAAATCTATTGCGTTAACACGGGCATTATACTAGTCGTCTGGAAATTGACCTGCTTCATGCAACTGATGATATGGACGAGTAAACGTCGATAAAAAGAACGAGCACAGAAGGAACGACAAAAAAAAATGCATTTTTTTAAGAAGAGACCTAGAAAAAATTGCATCTTTACACAGGAAAAAAAGAAGCCACAACAAACATTGATTTTGCAAGTCCACAGAATCTGATCTAGCCTGGTTCGTATTATTGCTGGTTTATAAAAAAAATACTGTTGACTAATTTGTGTGAGAGAAAAATACTGTTCCGGTTAAAAATTTACGATCATTTGCGACGAGCCACATGCTCTGATTTGATATACGTGAACCAATCTAGTAGAGTTGCTGACAATCGGTTCCAGAGCCGTCGATTCTCGGTTCCTAACACCCATGAATCCCCCTGCCGAGATCTCTTCTTCTACCCAACTCCTCCTCGACGAAATCCGCAAAATCTTCCACAACTACGAAGCGAAGTGGGATCGGAAATTCACCGAGCAGGACGGCGCACGCGAGGCCTCTCCGGGCGTCCTCGTTCTGTCTCCGTCTGCTGCGGACGGAGTCGAGTTGGTAGCCGACAACTGCGGCGGATTCTTCGAGCAGCCCGCCGACATCCCCTTCGCTCCGACCCAGACTGTTGCCGTCGTCGTCGACAACTGGGGTGGGCTCTTCGAGCAGCCCCCCGACAACCGCTCCGCTCCGACCCAGGCTGCTGCCGTCGTCGCCGACAACTGGGGTGGGCTGTTCGAGCAGCCTGTCCACATCTGGGAGGTGCGCGACCTCGAGTCCACCGACCAGATCCGCATCGAGAGCTGCCTCACCTCCACCGTCTGCATCGCGCCCGCGCCCATCGCTTCCGCTGCCATCAGGGAGATTGAGCCCGAGGAGTCTCTCCCCGCGTACTACCTGCACCAGATCCAGGAGCCCGAGGAGAAGCTGCAGGACACCGACATCACGACCCTCGAGGAGGCACTCTCCAAGCCAGAGGCTGGGATGCAGGCGCTCGCCAGGCCGCCCCGCCTCCGCGTCTCACCTGTTGCGCCCGCGCACGACGCCGTTTTCGACTCCGAGCTCTCCGGTACTGCAGGCAAGGCTGCCCCACCGACGAGCCTAGACTGTCGCTCATGTACCCGCTGCCCCAGACCGACCTCGACCGACTCTACGAGCTCGGTGCGCGGCGGGAGCTGAAGCAGGGCGTGGTCCCCATCGAGTGCGTTCCGGAGGAGCTGGCGCTGCACATCCCGGATGGCAACCGCGACGTGGAGCTGCAACACGCCACAGGGATGTGCAACTCGCGCCTTACGGCGTTGCTGGCGGCCCTCAACGCGCCCGGCGGAGGCGGCGGCGGCGCGTCCGTGTTCGTCGGCATGGACATGTAGCGGATCCACAACGGCTTCGCGCCTGACGGCCCCGACCTTCTGCGCTGCGTTCGCCTCACCTTCCGCCTCGGCCCCGTCGAGTGCACGCTCCGCACCACCCCGCTCGGAGGCTACGACGGCTCCCTCGACGATGACCCAGAGTCCGGCTTCCCCCAGGTCGACGCGCCGTTCGACCGAGCCGTCGGTCGCGTTGGCCAGGCGCTCGCCGCGCCCACTGCGCTCCACGCAGATGCCATAGGCGCCGCAGGTGGTGGGCAGCTGGCATGGGTCGTGGCTGCGGGGTCAGCGCAGACTAATTGTTCGACGGTTTGCCCAAACAAGCTCGTCGACGCATGCCCATTCCACAGCATCAGCCTCCTCGCCGAGCCTGACCTGCACCACCACGTCGTGTCCAGCGAGGACCAGCTCCGCTACATCGAGGTCCGGGGCTTCCTCTGTGAGGTTTCGATCTCGTTGCCCAACAGATTGCTGTACAAGCGGCACAGCCCATGGCCTCCACCTACGGAAGCAGCGCAAGAGTTTACAACTGTCATCGACTCACACTCCGCTCTTGGGCCTGCTACTGTGGTATCCCAGGACGTGGCAGAGCATTTCCAGCCAAGGTATTTCACTGCTAATCTCACCCATGCATACTCAGTTGATGGTGCTCCTGTTCGGCTCTGTTCTGCAACCAATACGACTCATGCTGTTCAGAGGGTGTCTGAGGGAATTTTTGCTCAGCATCTAGTGCAGTTAAGGCAACCATGGCCTCCACCTTTGGAGTGCTTGGGTAATGGAGTCGAACCGTGCTTGTTGTTTGGATTCACCTAAGGTGTCATGGTGCCCAAGCGTCCATGGCCACCACCACAAAGCAATGGGCTATCACCTTGGTTATATGCTCGTTGGGTAGTTATCTGCTCAGTGAGCGAGTGTATGCAGAGGTTCTTCTATTGTGCGGCCTGTGGGGTGATTAAAGGATTGCAACTGGTTACATCACACGGTTTGTCATGTGCATCTAATTTTGTTGTGGAGTTTCAGCTACCTATTTGCAGAACCATGCTGCAATCTGTTGTGTTTTGTGAGGAACTCTTGAGAGATAATAGTGCTAGCTCCCAGTATCACAACTGCAGATAATCTGTTTTATGGATACAGTTGACAATCCCTTGGTTACCACCTATACAAGCCATTATAAAGGACTGCTGCACACTCCTCTTTCACCATGCCATCTCTTTTCATGTTGAATGCCTTCAAGGGATACATCTTGTTTCAGCTAGTGTGGTGGATATTGGATTTATTCAGAGTACATTTTTAGGCTGCTCTTGTTAATGGGTTCGCACTGATGATCACATTCTTGCTACAGAACTGCGCATGGTAAATTTAGTCACTGGGTCAGCACTGCAAGTATGCTACACCAATGCAGTTTTGTTGTTGGTTGGAAAGGTTTTTATGCCATTTGATCCAGGAATTTGTTGCTGCCAGAGTTGCCTCACGTTCAGCACTTATCCCATAACTACAATTGAGATGCTTGCTTCTCATTTTGCTCAGCATCCTTGTTTCTATCATACTCAAACTGGAAGTGATCATGTGATTCATCACTCAAGGATGAAGAAAGGAACTGGACAGCAAACATTGTGGCAGCAGCGGGTTCAAGTTGGCTTCATTTGGTCACACTGTCCAACCCCCTCAGGCGCCTACCAAACAATAGTTCTGACAAGAGGAAAGACCATAGCTCATCCATATCTAATGTCAGAGATTCAAACACTAGCTCCATTCGCTTGGCTGAAATTGGCTAAAAAACAAGCCAAAGCTGAATTGTTGTGAGAGAAAAGCACTGTTCCGGCTAAAAAAAGAAACCGAACAAGTCGGCTTTTAAGACAGCTCTAAATGGGGAGCTGCGACTTCTATGGTCATGTTATGATGGACTGCCAACATGTGCCATATATCTGTTTCCATTGGACCAAGGTGCAGCCAAAGGAAATGCGATATTCAATCCTGCCACGAAGCTTCTCCATTTAGCTTCTTCTATGGGATAAAGATCACATTTCTGAGCCGGAGCCAGTGCTTGCAGTTCCTTGGGATCCCGGTGGTTCCATAATTCTCCACCGGCTTGGTGGCAAGCCGAAGCTTAAGAAGGGGGGAATGTCAGGGACTGTCCACGGTTGGGCCTTCATATGGGCCGTGTGCATGGGCCTCGAGCAATTGCCTGTGGACCACTGGAAGTCACCTACAAGAGAGCGCAGGGCAGCAGCGGGTGAGGGTATCGAATATTCAGAAGAACAGAACCCCTCTCCTCTCAAGTCTACTATTCATCTTCTTCCTTGAGTCTTCCCTCTCTGTACCCAGATTTCCTTCCTCCAGGTCTTCTAGATCCTTCTAGTACCTTCCTCCTAGCACCTTATTCCCCTGCTTGCTGATTCCGACCTCCCTTTCCCCAAGGTCATGTACTTTCCTTCCTGAATCAAGCTATCTGTGAACCAATCTAGTAGAGTTGCTAACACAAAGGTTGGCAGACTTACCGAAGCCGGCCTTGGAGAACTCATTGCTGAGGGAGGAATCAGGCCCAGGAGGCAAATCTGGAGGGGTTCCTCCTATACAGCTCAGTGCAAAAAATCAAGAGGTAAAGACGAGAGGGAGAGGAAAAATCATGGGGATATATATCGTGGCAGAGCTGGTGAAGTTTCACGCCTAGGACCACTAGTTAAGCACCTAATAAATTTCTTAAACCTGATCCGCGTATCGATTGTTCACAAAGACGAACAATAAAATACATAATTTAGTAGATATATCTCGGTTTCACATATAATTGTGCAACAAACAGATTCAAGTTGCATGACATTTCCATTACTAGTCGTTCCTACTTCCTACTAATTATGGTTCTTCTACAACTTTTCATTGCACATTTTTACTTAGACAGACAAAAGGTTGGCTTGGTTGTAGGCATAGGATGTATTTGTCCACTCCTCACTATCGTGTAAGTTTACGAAATGCAAAACAAAAACAAAGTACAACAACGTGACTGCTAGTTGCTACATCCTACAAAACACACAAAATATTGAACAATGGAACCATGGAAAATTAGAAACCAAAGATTGGGTTATCTCATATTTGGTTGGAGACTTGGAGGCTTGGATTAATCAAATTAGAGAACAACCTGTTGTATTGTAGCCTGTGCTGTGCGGGGTGTCTCTATTGCTCCGCAGTATTGCAGAAGGGAAGGGGCCAAGCAGCACAGAGGCACGCAGTCGTCAGCTCGCTGCTCGCCGGCCAGGCGGCCGCCAAGCCGCGGATAGCCCCTGGAGGCTATTGCAGAGGACCTGCTCTGGCGACGGGCGGCCGCAACCCCTCTTGCCGAGTTGTCGGCCGCCAGTGGCACAATGGGCGGCGCGCCGGTGCAGCAGCGGACGACTGGCAGCAGCGGCGCGACAGCTAGGGTTAAGCAGCACTGGCCGGACTGGCAGAAAGACGGCCGGACGGGGATGGGAATCGCGCTGCTGGTGATGGTCGAGGAGGAGCTCCTGCTTTCTCCTCTGTGTCTGGACCGGTTGGGGTAAGAATTTGGCCCAACAGACCAGCGTTACCTCAGACTGGGCCGAAAATTCACGTGTAGTATAAGAAGTACTTTGGGCCACGTCTAGGGCTACGGCCCTAGTGCCCTAGGCCCATATCCACTCAAAGCGAACAAACCCAACTATACTTCGGACAGTTCCCTCAAAAAAAAATTTACTTCGGACAAGGAGTCTCTTCTAATAATTATTAGGCCCATAGTAAAGAAATTGCGAATTGAAATCCAACTCGGACAAACAACCTGTCCACCAAGAAACCAATACAGAACCAAATCGAATAGTGATTCTGCATGGCAGAATAGCCATTGTAGTCTCTCAATTATTACTCAAGGCACAATTTCATCCCTAAACTTTCAAAACGGCCGTTTAGGTCTCAAACTTTAGTTTTAGGCTCAATTTCATCCTACAACTATGAAGATGATCGTTTCAGTCCTTAAATTTTGCATTTTAGGCTCAATTTCATCCATAAACTATTAAAGTGCATTTAACTTTTATTTTCAAATCAATTTTGTCTATTAAAAAAGAAAACTTTATATTTTAGGCACAATTTCATCCATAAATTATTAAAATTATAGATCTGCTATTATTTCAATATATCCATGTATTCTTAAAGAATAAATAGTGTTCGATGCAACTGTAATTGCTCCCACAAAAAATATCATTTAGTCGAATATATATAAATGGTACCATTACAAGGTAACACTAAAAATAACAGCTTGAAATTATTAATGGTCACGAAAGAGTTTTTGGATGAATATTATTTTTCTATCTCCAATCGCTGGTGGTGTTGGAGCTAACTATGTGCAATAGTGCAGCGTTCCACGTACAATGTAAACAAAGTTGAGTTGAAAATATAAGTTTAAAGAACAAAATACACTTTGATAGTTTATAAATGAAATTGAGCCCAAAATACAAAGCTTGAGGACTAAAACGATCATCTTCACCGTTCTAGGATGAAATTGAGCCTAAGAGTAGAGTTTAAGGACTAAAACGACCGTTTTAAAAGTTCAGGAACGAAATTGACCCTCGAGTAATAGTTGAGGGACCAAAATGGCTATTCTTCCATTCTGCCGAAGAGTGGTACTGTAAGAATCAGAGCCGGACTCCTAATCTTCTCGAAATCGATCTGCGTCGATATGGACGAGTAAACGTCGATGGAGAGGACAAGTACAGAAAGACCAGGCGATCATCAGGTGGTGTTATCTAGCAACGCAGATCATCAGGCGATCGGTCGTAACCGTCTCAAGGATAGAGAACAGTCCAGCGAGGCAGCTCCACGGTCTCGGGGTCTGAACACCAACAATGCACAGATGACGGACAGAACAGTGTTCTCTATCCTTGAGACGATTACGATTGGTTTACGTCTTGTTCGACTTCTTTTTTCAGCCATGTTTTTCTCTCGCAACAATTCAGCCAGAACAGTATTTTTCAGCCAGTTTCAACTAAAATTCTGTCAGACGAACGGGCTAGATTCGGATTGCTTTCCCCTTGCACGCAACACACGATTCCGAAGCGGAGCTACATGGAGCACGCTGCTGTCTTTGCCGGTTGCTTTCATCACCCGCACAGCTCTGGCAGCAGCGTTGGCGGTCAGCAGACAGGAAGGGCACGCGCGAGCGCAAGTTACACGCCAGAGCACCAGTTGCCAGTTTGATCAGGAGACAAATTTTGACAGCGACTGAAACGTCACCGGCGGCGGCCGGTGCTCAACTTGCTGCTGTAGTATTGCTTGTTGTCCTCCAGCCTGTTCGCTATCGTAGATTATAAGTCGTAACAGTATTTTTCTCTCATACTAAACCGGCCAGCAGTAATAATCCACGATCGTTTCAGCCGAAACGAACAGGTTGTGTGTCTCGACAGCAACAGCCTTGTTTACTGGCACTTCCGATCCGGATTCAGAGAACACCAGGGACACGGAGACGCGATCTAGTAGGTGCCATGACGATGACGTCTACACGCCCACACGCACGCAGTTGGAACTCGCGATCCAGCGCCACCGCGGGATTAAACAACGGCAACATGCGTAGTAGTCAGTAGTCACAGGATCAGCAGCAGCACCAGCGCACACATGGCGACGGCCGGCACGTGGAGGGAGAAGAAGAATCCGAGAAGCCGGCGCGCGCCCAATGCGTCCTGCCTGCACAGCTGTGCCTGCCCCCGGCTCTCCGTGACCGCGCGGTGGGTGTGGAGGGGACAGCTCATCAGGATCGCCTGGCAACTGTCACGCTCGGCTACGCGATCTGACTCGCTGCCAATTTGCAGGAAAAAAAACAGTTCAACTCACAGGGATCCTCATCGAGCAGCCGAGTGAGCGAGCCTCACGTGTGCATGCAGCAAGCGTCGACGGATTGCGTGGGCAGAGAGCTTCAGATCGATCGGCCGGGCGATGGAAACGAGACACGAGACCAGCGTGCGCATCGGATTGACCAGACGACCAGCCAGCCACCGGGGCCTCAGGCCGCGGCCGGCAGTTGGCGCCCCGCCTCGGCGGGCGCACACGGATGCCGCCCCTGCGCCCCGCTGCGACCTGCGACGGCTCCGCCGGGGATGCCGCTGCCAACGTGCCGTCGCCGCGGCCGGCAGGGGAGACAGCGTGCTGCGAATCCATGGCGCAGCACGCGACAAGACCGGGTTTGTTTTTTCCAGACGCAGCTGGCTGTGCTACGGCTGCCGCTACTAACCGGTGGTTGCCTTTGCCGTTACCGATCACACAAGAGGACTTCTTCTTGCGTGCGTTCGTGTGTGTACAGCTCAGCGGCAATCATCGGGTTAGTTAATGCTACTGCGTCGTCCGTCTGGTGGCATGGGGCGGATCAACGTGCTGCAAATGGCAGTAGACAAAAGAAGCTACGAGAGGCAGGCACGAAGGTTACAGCTTGGCCGTGATCTGGCATCTGGCTTACAGTTCACGCCCGGCGCATCGGCTAGCATCTCGAGTAGGAGTACCAAAGAATCTTACTCAACGATTTGTATTTCCATCAGGGCCGCGTTTAGTTTCCTCCAGACTCGGCGCCGCCGGAATTGCTCGATACTGTAGCTACACTGTAGCATTTTGTTTTTATTTGATAATAATTGTCCAATCGTTGACTAATTAGGCTTAAAATGTTCGTCTCGCAAAGTACAACCAAACTGTGCAATTAGTTTTTGATTTCGTCAACATTTAGTACTCCATGCATGTACCGCAAGTTTGATGTGACGGAAAATCTTCTTTTTGCATAGTGCCAAAGTTTGGATTTCGGTCAAACTAAACATGGCCCAGAACGGAACCAAGAATCTGGCGCTCGGACGTGCATCGGGCCAGTTCGACGAACCAGCGACTGTGCAGAGATTACGACGTGTTGGAGTTTGACAGATCCGAGAAGCCCCCAATGATTTGTTATGGGGCCAACCAGACGAGGCGCCTGCGCGTGCACTGAACAAGGGCGGCGAGACCGACCGCTGGTTCATGCATCTCTGTCAGATTCAGATCAGACTGTCCCGGCGGCCCGACTTGATGACGCCGGGCGTTGGTTGCATCGTGACGACGCGGCACCAGTCACGTCGGTTTCAGCCCAGCCGGCGGCCGGCGCGGACGCAGACGCACCATAACAGTGGAAGAGGTACCGTACGGCGCCCAGGAAACGGTAAGAGTCAGCCCGGGAAATTGGGTGCGAAGCTCAGCTCAGGCCGGATAGGCGATCGGGCACGGCAGTGGACCAGAGGTCGCTGCCGCCGACGCCGCCGCCGCCATGGTCCAGATTCCAGGCGGTGCGTGGATCGGGCGAATCGCAGCAGTGACGTCACTGACGTGGAGAGCTGGAGGCTTGGACGCTGACCTGGAACCGAGGAGGAGGAGGGAAAAGAGAGAAACGCCTCGAGGGCACGTCGCTTTCGGTTGCTTTCCTTCCTCGGGTCCCCCTACCCCTCGAGCATCGCTTTTGAAGCTTCCGGCCACCTTTCCGGAAGCTCCCGCTCCAGCTTACATGCGACTCGTCGCGTCAGCCCAAGAACGTGTATACTAACAAAAGGCAGACGTGTTGCGCCCCGTTTAGTTGCCCGGAATAGGCGCCGCCGAAATTACTGTAGATTACAGCAGCGCAATATAGCATTTCGTTTGTATTTGATAATAATTGTCCCAGCGTTGACTAATTAGGCTCAAAACGTTCGTCTCGCAAAGTACAACCAAACTGTACAATTAATTTTTGATTTCGTCAACATTTAGTACTCCATGCATGTACCGCAAATTTGATGTGACGAGAAATCTTCTTTTTGCATAGTGCCAAAGTTTGGATTTTGGTGGAAACTAAACATAGCCTTGTCATAAAAAAAAAAAAAAGAGGCAGACGAAAAGCGGCTCGGACGTGAGAGAGCTCCAGTTCCTGTCAAACAAAAGGACGACGAAACGAAACCAGGCCACCGGGGCCGGCTTCCGTTCCGTTTCGTGACGAGGACGTTGGTGCGGACCGAGTAAACACACCGAGAAAGTGATCAGCACTCACGGCCGTCTCCCCTGCTTGGTTCCGCCGTGTCCAACTGGGGTTCCGTTTCCGTGCCTGCGGCTGCTCGTTTTTCTTTCCCCTTTCCTCATCCAACGCCCTTCCCGCGAGAAGCACTCGGCTGCGCGGTCCCGCTCGCTGGCGCTGACGTGATCTCGGGCAGCACTGGGCACTGGCTACGTCCTGGCTGCTAACGCTTGAGGCTTTGACCAAACAAGTGCTTCTGTGCCGCCTCCATTTCCTTTTGGTTGTGCGCATCACGGCACAAGGTCAACCGAAACTGCCGCTACTGTTCAAGAATGACTTGGGGGCCGTAGCTGAATGCAAGATCATACAACGTACTACATCATACTGATCCATATCCATCTCGACCCAATCTGATTTGTTGTGCCCCAAAAAAAAAATCCTCTTTTTTTCTTCTTGTTTTCCTACGAAACAGGAGTAGAGAAACTGGAAACCGCATAGTTAGCGCACCATTCGCAGCCGTGTTGCCAAAAGGTCCGGAGAATTTCCTCTGTACCCAATGCTAAGCTCGATTATAAGCAGCAGAGAAGCAATGTGCTCCGTGTCAATGTGATGGTCAGAAGGGGAAGCATGTTATGTTAATTAATTAATTCAGACTCCATTGGGAAATGGAAAGGAAGGAAGAAGGAACAGCTGATGAGTACACATGGATGGAAATCCATCGACCAATCAGCAGTCCATCCCTGCCTGATGACCCAGCTATGAACAACGGCAAGAAGAAGAAGAATTTAAAAAAAAAGTGAAGACGACGTCCACAATTAATTTGGGTTCCTATCCATCTCGACCGACCGATCAGCTGGTGAAGAGGAAGCGGGACGCCTGGTCGACGGCGTCGTCGAGCCACCTGCGGGGCTCGTCCATGAGCTCGGGGCTGAGGCGCACCATGAGCACGCAGAACTCCATCTCGCTGAGCGCGCCGTCGCCGTCGAAGTCGCCCTCGGCGAGCATCCCGCGGAGGTCGTCGTCGGACATGCCGCCCAGCCCCAGCAGCGGCGCGTTGCGGCGGAGGCTGTCGAAGGTGATGAGCCCCCGCGCCGGGTCCATGAGCAGGCGGAACCCGCTCGCCAGCTCCCGCATCAGTCCGTCCTCGCCCAGCCGCTCCGCCATCACCGGCAGGTAGTCCTCGAAGTCCACGGCCGCGGCCGAGGACGCCGCCGCCGCCGCTCCCGCCTGCTGCCTCTGCTGCTGTTGCTGTGACGCCATGTGTGTAGATTGTAGAAGGTGGATGGACTCTCGGTGCGGCTGCTGCTGCTGATTGTGATTCTGTGAGCTCCGGTGGCGGCTGCTTGTTCTGGTTCGGTGTGGAAGAAGAGGAGGACGACGTGGGGAAGCGATGGATGATGGATGGAGGGGGGGTGGGAGGGGGATGATAAATAGGCGGGGGACGGGGACAGCTGGCGCCTGCTGCCGGGCCGGGGCTTCAGGGAAGGTGCCTGCCCTGCCGCGGGGCCGCCGTGGCCACGCGGGACGCGGGGGCGGGGGGGTCACGTGTGCGCGCTGCCCGCACTGCGGATCGAGCGATTGATACCCGACGCGCCCCGGTTGGTTCGCGCGGGGTGGCTCTGGCTGACGAGAGGGCCAGGCGGACACGCACCGACCGGGACAGGTTGGCCGGGCGTTGGGTTGGCTGGCCCTGGGCTGGACGGCGGACGGGCGGACCGCGCGCGCGCCTTCCTGCGCGCTTCGGCGGTTCGCCCTCCCCTCCGCGCGGGCTCGCTTCGCCGTGTGGTGTGACGGAAAACGGGTACTTTTGCGCGTGGCGTGTCATATACTGACATAGTGTCATGGCGTGCGTGGCCCCACGGACGCCGATTGTTGTTACCGTACCGTACGTTATCCACGCACAGAGATGTGGAAAGATATTTATTGTGGCGCGTACCTGCTGGGGCCGTCCACGGGAGATCCTGTCCGAGCGTCCAGATGATTGGTACTCGCAGTAACTGTCACGGTGATATCTTGGGCCTCGTTTAGTTGACGTTTTTTTTGAAAATGGTACTGTAGCACTTTTATTGTTATTTGAAAATTAGTGTCCAATCATAGTCTAATTAGGTTTAAAGATTCGTCTAGTGAATTTCGTCTAAACTATGTAATTAGTTTTATTTTTTATTTATATTTAATGCTTCATGCATGCGTTCAAAGATTCGATGTGACGAGGAATCTTGAAAAATTTTACAAAATTTTGGGAACTAAACGGTACATTGCTCTCTGACGCTGTTCCAGCTCCATGGCACCGTAGCACCAAGGTGCGTAATTGTGTACTCCCTGGGTCCTTGAAAAATATATGTCTTCTAGCAAATTTAGGACAAATTAGCAAACAAAAGAAAATACGTTACTACCCTTATTAAGCTTCTTAACTTGAACGGTACTGATCAGTTACCGAGAGCGAGAAGCAGAAGCAATAAGTTTTTGGTGTTTCCAATAACATATTAAGGGCCTTTTTGGCATGGCTTATGCCGGCTTCGGCTTCATCTATTTTGCGTAAATCGAGGTGCTGTAGCGTGAAGCTGTTTTGTAAGCCGGGGTTAAAATGAACTAGAAGCCGGAAAAAGCCAGTTTTTCTGGCTTCACCGGTGAAGCCGTTTTGAATGAGCCGTACCAAATGGGGCTTAAATGTTGTTGCACCCATTACATTAACCATTGGAGAATGATGTCGAGGAGGAATATAAATGTCTATGTTGACTGCTGAAAACTCCGAGAAAACAAATGCGTTTGATGAATGGTGAGGACCTAGAAATTTATTTATTTTAAGATAAAATTTCAGCTAGAAATCTATTCTTCCAGAGACCGGGGACTGGGGACTGGGGAGTATACCAAAAGGTAATGAAGCACACTGGATTCGTGTGTATTTGATGTTTGGGAAGTTTTGTGCTCCTACACTGTGTTGCTTTGCGTGTAAGTGTAACTGTCTATAACTAAAAAAAGTGAAGCGCACAGGATTTGTGCGTTTTTTAAGGGATTTGTGCATATTTGATTGGAAAGGTCTGTGCTTCATGTTTCACACTACTACTGTGCTTCCTAGCAAGGGGTTCCTGATATCTATTTCTTCCCTCCGTTCTAAAAACAAATACTCCCTCCATTCTAGTATCTTATAAAATATTGTGACTTTTCTATATACATTATTTTACTATATATCTAAATATAGTGTATATCTAAGGACATAGCAAAGTTATATATCTAAAAATCAAAATGCCTTGTAGTTTGGAATAGAGAGAAAGTCTTAGATTTGAACCAGCTTAAAGTTTTAAGTTTAACTAAGTTTATCGAAAATATTATTGACATTTATATATTTAAATATATTTATCATAAAAAATATATTTCATAATTAATCTAATTATACTTATTTGGCATAAACATTCGTATTTTAGATTTAATTAAATTTGAAATTATTTGACTTATCAACAAGTGAGAATTGTGGCCGTGTTTGGCCGGGCTCCGCCCGCGGTGCTCCGTTGCGGGAGCCGGAGCCAAAGCTGCGAAGCCACAAATCCGGGGTCCTCCTCCGTACATGCAAAAGGGCTTCGGCTCCTCTAGTGGTCGGGCAGAAACGGCTCCTCCGGCCAGCGCGTTTGGTGTGGCTCCTTCGCCGGAGCTGCCGCGGAGCGGAGCCGGAGCCCGGCCAAACACGGCTGTATTGTTATTGGGTGGACGGAGTAGAGTAGCAAGCGATCCTGTCTATATTTTCTAACGCGAGATATCTCGGTACTCCTATGTGATTAGAGATGGCTCCAGGAAAAGTTGGATCAGATCGAGCAAGTGAGCAGGAACCTCACCAGCTCGCATCCTGGATTATCTTAACGTCTAGTGAACCGTACCTGTCTTACTTATCTGTCTACTCTACTTAATTATCCATAAGAAGTTTCCTGCCCAACTTTTGGTGGCGCGTGGCAGCCGTGCTGTCGCAAGAGTGAGCTACAGCATCTGCTGTTGCTGACTTTCAGACACAAAATTTCCGTCGAAGCTTCGGTCAGAACTCAAGCAGCATGTTCGCTGGTCGGTTTCTGGGTTGGTTTGGATTGACTGGTGCTAATTTGTTGTGAGAGGAAAATACTGTTGGCTGATTGGTTTGGGCTGGCTGAAACCAACAAGCGAACAGGGTGAACGCCCGACGCTGTATTATACAAAAATCCCGGCAGCGCAACGTGTTTGGCCGGTAGACTGCACAGTGGATTTCGGATGGTTTCGGATGATTCAATAGTATGCTGTGAGAGAGAATAAGCTGAAACAAGCTAAAACAAACCATTACATGACCGGCCGAACACTCAGTTCTCTGAACCGCTTTGTTCCGGTTCAGCTCGCTACGGTTACGGTTAGCAAGCAAGCAAAGCTTTCCGCACGAGGATCTCGTACGGTTCGTCCCCACAATAGCTTTGGATTCCGGCTTCGAAGCTTGGGCGCGGCTTTTTGGGGGGTTTTCCACCGCCTCTTTTGCTCGCAAACAGCATGGTCCATGCGGACGCGACGGACAGTCAGCTTACCCGTACCTACCTGCCCTTTTCCCCATCTCTCGCCTCGGTCTCCACATTTTCCATTCCTTCTTCCTGTGCAGTTGCCTCTTCTGTCGAGTGGTTTGGTTGGGTACTTGGGGTCAGCTGCAGACTGGCACTGGAAAAGCAACGGAGATGCAGTGCCATACTTGCTGAGTTGCTGGGAAAAGATGTCCGGCAGACAGACCACAGACGGCAGGCACGTCTGTGTGAAATTGCGATGGGTTTTACGCATCGCCCGCCTCAGACAGAACAGTTGGTGCAGGGAATTTCAGGGGAGGGACCATTTCTGACCTCGATGACCCGGATGCTGCAAAGCCTTTGCCCTTCACTGAAATTTCAGCATTGGTGGTACCATGAACATACAGGATGTGACGCTGCAATCTCATTCTCGTTGATTTCTGTAGCATAAATCAATCAATGTACAACAAGCATAACGACACATTCAACTGTGCGGTATCCCCATTGTTCTCCTGGCTTTGGGTATCCAACAACCTTGGAAAACATAAATTCTTCTTCTGGTTACTTATTAGAGACAGATTGAACACAAGTCGGCCTGTTCGCTGGTTGGTTTCTGAGCTGGTTTAGGCTGGCTGGTGCTGGTTTGTTGTGAGAGGAAAACACTGTTGACTAGCTGGTTTGGGCTGGCTGAAACCAACAAGCGAACAGGCTGAAGGAATCTATTGAGGTGGAAGAACAGGGAACTTGAGGATTACAACTGTGTTTTATGTAATGAAGGACATGAAGAAACCAGCTTCCACCTCTTCTTCGAATGTGCCTTCAGTAAGTCTTGCTGGAACACCATTCCAATTGACTGGAATTTGAATTTGCAGCCACTAGATATGTTGATTGAAGCCAGAACAGCTTTCGGCAGCATCATCTTCAGAGAAATCTTTATCACTGCATGTTGGATTATATGGACAACCAGAAATGGAGTCATTTTCGACAGTGGACAGATTGACCTCAGTGCTTGGAAGAGGCTGTTCAAGAACGGACTTGGCCTTGTGTGCCATAAGGCTAAACCAGCAAGACAAGCTCTTCTCAATCAGTGGAGAGACAGTTATTCTTAATGTTTCCTCTCTTTTTGTTTTGGGCCTAGAGGCCTTGTAATCTTTTAGTACCTTGTACATTATATTCTTTCATTTAATTGAAAAGAAAAAAAAAATATAGATAGGGGATTCCCCTGCTGATTCGGTCAAAAAAAAAAAAAAAAAAAAAAAAACTGTGCGGTTGAAGGTCGTCCAAATGGTGGGCTATATACAACGAGAATAATCACAATCTAATCCAAAGACCAAAGCTATGTATGCATGTACACTTGTACAGATGGTAGTCATATACGGGGCACTTAGCTAATGGCTACTGTAGAACTACTGTACTCCAAATTAGCCGTCTTCTGGATCAAGACCTGCCTGAACCATTCCACTGACGCCTTGGGTATCCTTGTCAGGTTGTTGTTGTAGTCAATGTAGTAGAGTCCAAACCGCTTCGTGTACCCGGAGTTCCACTCCCAGTTATCCAGCAGTGACCATACGAAGTAACCGTGGACGTTGCAGCCTTCCTTCCTGCAGTGATTCAGATTCAACAGCCGTTGAGGGGCAAGAACAAAGTATTACTGATGAACAGCGTTGGCTTTGGCTATTCCAGTCAGACGCATGGGCATGCAAGTGGGAGCTTCACCTTATTGCATCTAGGAGGTTAGACATGTAGTCGTTGTGGTACTGTATCCGTTTATCATCCTGCAGATCATTCTCCAGTCTCGAAAACCGATTGTTCGCGTCATCCATGCCTGCCATTTAAACCTCTTATGCTAGTGATTTTTTTTAGGCAGAAACTTCTATCAGCTATTAATAGTAGAATCTCTTTAGCCACTCACCGTTTTCAGTGATGATCACTGGCGGATTTCCATACTTTTCTTTGATGTGCTTCATCAGTTTGAACATGCCCCAGGGTACTATGTGCAGCCATCCTGACGCTGCCTGTAAGTTGAAAGACACAGCTATCAATCTGACATTTGATGACTAGAGGATGGAAACTAGAAGTAGAACAAGTTAGCTGCGGAAATTGTACCGTGTCTCCTATTTTCTTTCCATGTCTATAAGCTGTAGAGTGGAGACAAAGGAGAGTTCAGTAACTGAAAATAGGGGAAAAATGGGGGTAGATTTGTTTAAAATGACTAACCAGTAGGTATGATCACAGCATCAGTTGAAGCATCATTCATTACAAGTTTCCTGATCCGCATTCTGTCGTTCCTAACATACAATGTGGTATAGTGGTTTATGCCCACAAAATCTAATGAGCCTGATACTAACTTCGAAGCCTGAGTTGAAAACTGAGGCAGCCTATCCCCTGCAAGTTTTTGCATAGAAGGAGGATAGTGGCCAAACATTAAGGGATCCAGGAACCTGTATTCACACTTGGAAAATTTCATAATTAATATTATGAGCAACAGCTATGTACTGCAACTACGCAGGAATTGAAATGACGTGGTTATACAAAAAATTGTGGTAGATGTATCACCATCCAAGCTCAAAGTCCATTGCTCGTGCTGCTGCCTCTGTGTCCTCATCAACATCTGACAATGGTTCATACCACTTTGAATCAAGTGCAATGCCTACGATACCTCCTTGTTCTTTCTGCATTGAATACATAAAACCATTCTTTTTTTTTTAACTTTTTGATACATCTCGTGGATGTGTTTATAGTAAATTACCTTGAAATGCTCCTTATAAGAATGAAAAGCACCAGCATGCGCTAAGAGTATGTTGTGAGCTACAACATACGGTTCAGTTGACGATTTTCCCTCCCTACAGAATATATGAGACAGAATAGAACACCTCCCAGGTGCCTGGATGCCAAAGTCATAGCCATCAATCGCAAAATTATGGGGCTCATTGAAAGTGATCCAGTGTTTCACTCTATCTCCAAATTCCTTGAAGCAAGTAGAGGCAAAGTGAACGAAATCATTCCTGCATAATTTAGCTGCCAAACATCAATAAAACCACTTTCCCTCAATCTAGTTTTATACTATATAGACAGTGCAAGCGATGGTACCCTAAAAAAGAATACCAATATAATAGTTGCTTACACAATTTGGGAATTTAACCATCCACCATATCTGTCTTCTAGTGCTTGCGGAAGGTCCCAGTGAAAGAGTGTTACATATGGTTGTATACCTGACCCCACAAATATAGAGGAAACCAAATAAAGATAATAAAAAGCTCAGAGTTGGCAACAATTCAGATTTAACGCATCGAAATTTAGAATATGAAATACCTTTGTCTAATAGAACATCTATGAGGCTGTTATAGTAATTCAATCCTTCTTCATTAGGTTCACCAGTTCCATCTAGCAAGAAAAATGATAAACTACGTAGTATCTAGTGCTAAAAGAAAAATAACATATTTTACAAAGAAATTTCTTATTGCATACTTGGAAAGATACGAGACCATGAGATAGAGAACCGGTATGCATCCATGCCAATGTCCTTAATCAAGTCCACATCTTCCTGCTAGTCAAATGTTAGGCTTGTTGTTTCTGGATAGTATTCAGTGTAACCAATATTCTTATTCAGTTAACTACTTAGTCATAGAGGTTAGGCTAATCTGAGAAAATAGTAAAATCTTTATGTATGAAAACTTTATCGTTGATCCAAATGGCGCTTCATATTAAGGAAAACCTCTGGTCACTATCCTACTTTTGGCAGCAGCATGCCAGAGAAGTGGACTATCCTTTTTTTTTTGGTAACTAAAATGTCAAAGCACTAGAAAAAGGAGGAAATTACTAGAAGAAGATGAAGGTAGGATAATTATGTAAAATAATAAATAGAATGATTCTTACAGACATGAAAGGAACAATAAAACGCACATGTGATTTCAATTCTTACAAATTAAAAATTGCCAGAGGATGGCCACATGAAAGGTAGACAACTTTTCAAACAAAAATGCCAAGAAATTCATTTATGGAGGGATTTTATGCTTTCAAGAAACAGAATTTTCCAGCTTTAGTAGAACAATCGAATTAATTAAATCAAACAGAAGATAACAGAGGCATATATGAATAATTGACAGGTTACCTTATAACGATGGTAGTGATCAACGGCAACATCTGCATTGCTGAAATCTATCACCCGACCTGCAACATAAATGCTAATTGAGTCACAATTCAGGACAGATTAGCATCTCATTACTGCACTATTTGCAACATAATCCTCATTATCTCACCAGGTCGTCTTGTGAGAGTATCCCATATTGTAGGTCCACGTTGACCCTCGTTGACAGCGCCTTCATACTGATAACATATTGGCCAGAATCAGACATCGAACTAAGAGCACAACGGTTTAAATCAAAGAGGTCACACCTGGTAAGCTGAAGAAGCAGTGCCAAAGACAAAACCTTGAGGGAAGTCTGCCCTCCTTAGAGCTTCAGCACAAGCAGCAAAGCTGACAAGGATATGAACCAGTGTCAGAACACCCATGGCGTATCCTTCAGTAGGTTGCACTGACTAGTAATTTTCTTATTCTAAGAATAAGTACAAGGTAGGATCATATGATATATATAAACCTTGTTCAGTTGGTGAAGCGTGGGAAGCAACTGAATGCTGAGCTAGTGAACTTCACTTGTCTTGGAAGCCCTTCCAACATGCGTCTCTACTAAATAACTCTTGTGGAGGCCATAGGGTGCAAAATCTCTATCACAGTGGCCAATTAATCAACAAGGGAAGGAAACTAATTGACATGCCCAGCTCCGAAACCTATCAAAAAATGGGTCCACATCTGAAGGTTCACAAGCAAGTAGAGCTTTGCTTGGGTGCAACAAATTCAGTCAGATTGAGGTTTGCCCAGCACTCCAGCATCCATGCCTTAAAAAGCTACAGTTCGAGAGGAAGAGGATTGCTGAGTCCTTACCAGTTAGCCACATAATGAGAAGGCCTTATCAATTATTATTAGATCATGACTTTTCTTTTCTTACAAAATTATCAAAGTGCAAAGCATTATTATGGTCATGAGGAACAGATAGCTACGATAATGAAACTATCGCAATTATCCTGGAACAAAGCCGCACCTTTCCTTATCCATTTCGTTTGGTAGCGCCACATAAAAACAAAACTCCGTGTCATGATTTGTATAATGATCTCAACGTGTGCGGTGAATAGAAAAGGAGAGAAAGAGAAAACAAATACGAGATTCTTATAACCATGATAAGGTACAATTTGTCCCAAAACATTTGCATAGTCACATGCTTATCCCATGGGGAACGTTGATGGTTTGCTTGCACGGCAGGACCATTCCTGATTCCCCAGATGGTAGTTAGATGACAGTGATAGGAGCGATTGGGGGATAGTGATCCTGAGTTCCTGACTGCAGCTTAGACAGGCCCAACTGCCCAGTGATGTATTGCACTGCACGTGTTGTCTATGTGATGTGTCATGGATATCCTACTATGATTCAAGGATTAAGGATATGCACATAAATTAAGGCCCCGTTCGGCTTGCTGAAACTGGCTGAAAACTGGCTGAAAACATTGTTCTGGCTAAATTGTTGCGAGAGAAAAACACTATTCTAGCTTAAAAAAAACAAGCTGAATAGTGCGGATTATAAGATAAGCCGGGGCCTAAAAGTCAAAGAAAGACATATTGACTACGAGGGGAAGAAATGTAGTCCACTTTGAGAAAAGATATACCCAATGTCTCTGAAGAAATCTTAGGTAAAAACATCGAACTTGCAACCATGATTCGCACTAGAGAAATGACATCCCACCCTTTCTCTGTGTAGAATGGGTCCTGCAGCAGCAAAAGCGCAAAGCTTCGATGTCACCGCTATCCACCTACCCTCCACCCGTCCACCGTCCAAACTGTCGCTATAACGCGATTTCTTTTACACAACAGGAAAGTGAAAAAACTATGCGTAGAGCAGCAGTGGCATGGCATCAGCAGTAAACTCAGTAGCTTCACAAGATACAGGTGGAGTGGAGTAGAGTGGAACAGAGTAGAGTAGGGGGTTCGCTTGCCTCAGCAACCGTCGCGTGGCTTGCGCGCCTCGGCGCTCGAACGGGGGATCTGGAGGCGGGCACGCATCTCCCGGGTAAGCAATCTTGCGTGGCCTCGCGTGGCGTGCGGGGAGACACGCAGACAGAGACCCTTGACCCCCGCCGTCCTCGTCCTGAACTCCCTGATGGCTGATGCAGCGATGCTGACGCTGATGCGTGCGGCGTAGCTCGCTGGACGGAGACGAGGCCCCAGCCTCTCACGGCGGGGGAGAAGACGAGCAGCCCATGGGCCTCGCTGGATAACCTAAGCGTCTTTCAGGCCCATCTGCGCCTCACCTGAGGCCTGGCCCATTTAGTGTCGAGGCCCATGTATAATGCAACCCACAAGTGTCAGAAGATAGAAGAGCACGTTATCCTCTTCCGGCGAACTCGACGAAGGCGTGTGCGTTATCCTGTGAGCAGTTTGGGGGTGAGAGAGTCCAGTGAGAGAGGGAGAGGAGAGCGGCGAGAGGATGGCTGGGATGGCGGCGCTGCAGGGCGCCATGGCGTCGCTCTCCGTCTCCGCGCCCGGCGCGGCCAGCACCAGCAGCTTCTGGGGCAACCGGCTCGCCACCTACTCCGCGCCGCAGCCTGGGGTCTGTTCCTGCTTCCCAATTCCGTTCCGTTCTGCTGCTCTGATGGAGTGATGGTTTCGTAGATAATAATAGCTGTTTAGGCGCAATATTCTAGTGTGGAGTAACTGGATAGCGTAACAAAGCATGGTTGGATGGAATTGTTCTTGGGACATTCCAGCTTGCATTGTGATTTGGAGGTTTTGGAGCTAGTCTGTATGGATTGGATGCAATGAAATGGAAAATTACCAACATTTTGCGCTTTTATTAATTGTGCATTTTCAAGGTTGAGAAACCAGGCTTACTAGTATGACTATATTTTGATTGCAGCTTAGCTGCAGTGAGTTTCCTTTTGCTCCCCACCCCCACCACCACAAAATTTAGACCATGGCGTATTGAATTTCCTCTAGCTTCTTTTTTTATCTTGTATCGAAGCTTAAATGATAAGGTTTGAGTATACTAAAAAGATTAAACGATTGAGATTAATTTAAATAGGACAATTTCCTTTGTCATTGGAACTCAGGTACTGTCCCTTTTTGCGTATACAACTACATGTGCTTTTTACTGCTAATATAGAGCATGCTGTGTTGGATGGGCTACAAGTTGTTCGAACACTCTTTATGTATTATGTTAACTGAGTAAATTATGTTGTTTTGAAAGACGTCAAAACGTCAACTGAGGAAATTTTGTTGCCCTGGTGTGCCACTGTTTTAGTTTATATATTTATGCCTGAAATTTTTTGTTGTGCCAAAATATGCTCAAGATTGAGGGCAGTACTTTTCATGTTTACTCTTATTTTCTTGTAGATGTTTTTTTTTCCTCACATCCACCCCACGTCACATATGACGAAACCAATTTGGCGCCAAATAGTGTATTATGAGCATAATGTTGTTTGTATTTGAGCCCTGCCTTCTTTTCTGTGTTATCTTCATTATGTCTTACCTCTATGTACTTGTGCCTGGAAAATTCCCAGCTGATAAGAATTGGAAGAGGACAAACCTTTCTGTTAAGCAGCAAAAGCAAGTGAAGATTAGACAGTGAGGTTAAGTAATCATTGTTGAAGGAAGTGATAGAACTACTGTATTTTAAGGATATCTTATACTCAAAGAAACATCATAAAGAGCAGCCCTGAATCTTGTTGTGTCTTGATCAGGTCAACGTGAACCACGACCACTATGTTTGAGTCATGCCATATCTCAAAAGCATCTGATTAGTGTCTCTTTTATTTGAAATGGAATCTTATGTCTTTAGCATGTGAAGCTCTGACAAGCCGTATAATATGTTCAATATGCAGGTAAGATTTATGGTCAAGATATGCCCAATTGAAATGAGAGTGAGTAAAAATTCTTAGTCCAAGTATTTGATCCATTTTTATCCAATAATGTAAATGTCCTAAAATTTCACTTTCCACTGCAGCTTAAGAGATGGGAGCGAAAGAAGTGTAAACCAAACAGCCTTCCTGTGCTGCACAAGATGCATGTTAGGATTGGGGACACGGTACAGGTCATCGCAGGCCGTGAGAAAGGAAAGGTTGGAGAAGTTACATGCCTTTTCAAGCACAACAGCACGGTGATTGTGAAGGACCTGAACTTGAAGTCGAAGCACAAGAAAGGCACAGATGATGAACCCGGTGAAATCGTCATGGTCAGCAAAATTTCTATTGAACTTGTTTTTGGGCCTCACATGATGCTTTGCATATACTGATTTCAAGAGCATATATGTAGTTTTAGGTGCTTAATTGTTATCTCCTGATCAAACTTAAAAAATTCCTTTGACCAGATTGAAGGCCCCATTCATAGCTCAAATGTGATGCTCTACTCCAAGGAGAAGAGTGTGGCAAGCAGGGTTGGCCACAAATTCCTCGAGGACGGGACCAAGGTCCGATACCTGGTCAAGACCGGTGAAGTAATCGACAGTGTTGAGAAGTGGGTAAAGGTGTTTAAGGAAGGGAATTCGGAGTAACCATTCTAGCATGAAAAACCTGCAACTTGCTCTGAACCCTGACTGCATTTTGCATGCCGAATTGAGTCTGTTTATCCCTCTATGTTGTTTATGCCAGCTTGTTTTCCCTGTAAATTATACAGTTATCACCAAATTTTGCAACGCAAGTCAATGCATGTCAGCATTGTTTCACCAGCCAGAATTTTATTTGGAACAGGGCCCACTATTTGGAGTATCGCTTCTCTTATAATCCGTCTTTTTCAGCTTGTTTTTTTAGCCAGAACAGTGTTTTTCTCACAATAAATCAGCCAGAACAGTATTTTGGCTTATTTTTTCAGCGAAGCGAACGGGGCCAAAAACCATGAACGGGCTTGTGCGTGTGGACAGCCCGTGCTCGTTTGCAAGCCTAATTTGGCCCACTACTCTCCATCTCGTTCTCCACATAAAGATCCGAGGCCCACATATATCATTTATTACTCGCCCCACTTACCCACCGTTGTCTGTCTTTGCCTCTTTGGGAGATGATGAGGCGCTCGACGGCTCTCAAGGCGGCGGCGGCGGCGCTGCTGCTGCTGCTGCTGTCGCTGGCGGCGGCGTACATGTCGATCATGTCGTACTGGGAGAGGAGCGAGGAGGAGGAGACCCACCGGATGTTTGTGGAGTGGATGGCCAAGTGCAACAAGACCTACAACTCCACCGGCGAGGAGGAGCACCGGTACGCGGTGTTCAAGGAAAACTTCCGCCGCCGCGGCCCCGTCCTCAACATCTTCGGCGACTGGACCGACGAGGAGCTTCACGCATGGCATTCCGGAGGATGCCTCGGAGAGGGAGACTTAGCTGAGCAGCAGGTACCAGATCGCCGACAACGAGGACCTGACGGGCTCCGTCCACTGGAGGAAGAAGGGAGCGGTGGGCCGGTAGCCGAGGATCTGTTTCTAGTTTCTTTATCATTTTTACATGTTCACTGCAAGCCTGCAACATACCATTTGCATCAAGCGGGCAAGATTAACCAAAATAGAGGATGTTCCGCTTCATCGTAAACGCTGATTTACAAAAAAAGTATGGACTTTTAGTGGTCAAGTGCATTAGTTTCAGTATCCATACAGAACTAGATGTTTATCTTCTAGCTGTAGTTTCCCGTGCATACTTCAATGGTTCAATCGTGGAACCAATTTTGTAATACGGATTCATAGTTTCATACATAGAAAGAACCATGTGCCGTCACGAGTGTCGAGTGGTGGGTGGATTATAGATGAACAAGTACGGAAGGACATAGTAAAATTAATCTATTTTGATCTTGGTATGTGGACAATTTTTAAGTAACCTGGCTCTGAGTATGATTGGCCTCACAATCAATTCTTATTACTACTGTATGGCAACTGTGGGACGCCTTTGATTTACATGAGAACTTATTGTGTGACTTGGGTCACTTACATAATTGAGTGAGTATATTACCTTGTGATGAAGTGCAGGATGGTAGACAATCAAGAGTTCGGTTTTATGTTCGATTAGTGTTGTAGAAAAAAACATAACTTCCAAGTAGGTTCATCAAACATGGACATTAAGTTTCTCTGCGTTTGGGGCAAAATAAGTTTAGCTGAAGAGGAAAAGAAGAAAAAAAATCATAGTGTGCTAATGGTTGATAACACTAGTAGACACATGGGCTTCAGTCCCGGTTGGGAATAGCCTTTAGTCCCGGTTTTTTCAACCGGGACCAAAGCCCATCCTCGAGGAAAAAAAATTATACCCCGGAAACCTCTCTTGTGGTGCATGAGATTTGAACCTAGGACCTCTTTCGTGCGTAACTTCCTTACCAACTCAACTACACAACACATATAACAAAGTTCTGGGCGCTGTCATTTTGAATTTACCCGTGAGAGACCTTTAGTCCTGGATGAGAGACCTTCAGTCCGGGTTGGTGACACCAACCGGAACTAAAAGGTCACCCTTTAGTCCGGGTTGGTGTTATCAACCGGGACTAAAGGTCTTCTAACATCCAAAAAACTTAGATCCGGGACTAATGCTCACGTTAGTCCCGGGTCCAATTCTAACCGGGGCTAATACGCTGAATCGACACATGGGCTTCAGTCCCGGTTGGGAATAGCCTTTAGTCCCGGTTTTTTCAACCGGGACCAAAGCCCATCCTCGAGGAAAAAAAATTATACCCCGGAAACCTCTCTTGTGGTGCATGAGATTTGAACCTAGGACCTCCTTCGTGCGTAACTTCCTTACCAACTCAACTACACAACACATATAACAAAGTTCTAGGCGCTGTCATTTTGAATTTACCCGTGAGAGACCTTTAGTCCTAGATGAGAGACCTTCAGTCCGGGTTGGTGACACCAACCGGGACTAAAAGGTCACCCTTTAGTCCGGATTGGTGTTATCAACCGGGACTAAAGGTCTTCTAACATCCAAAAAACTTAGATCCGGGACTAATGCTCACGTTAGTCCCGGGTCCAATTCTAATCGGGGCTAATACGCTGAATCGAAAGTCCTTTCTCTACTAGTGCAATATGGTGGACCCATATGTCGTTTTTCTCTGATGGATGGCCGATCTTCACCATCTGCTGTCAATTTTTTTTTCTTTGAAAGAACCATCTGCTGTCATTTGATATGATGCTAAATAGACTCTTGGAAGCATCTGAAATCTATGCCTCATTGTGGGTGTTTCACATTCCTATTGGTAGCATTGCTTCCTCTGCATAGTCAACACTGGCATAAAACCTCCCTGTTATTTTATTCATTACAAAAGTTTCTTATCTGTTCTCATCTGTTACTTCTAACCAGTTAGGTGAAAATAAAATCTGGAGTGAGCACCGCTCCACCATTCCTGAAGACATGAAGCATGGGTGGATCTGAATATGGCACTTCTATTTGTTGCTTGAAGTCTGTTGTCTTTGATAATTTTAGCATAACATTGGGTGAAAGCCCGTACGTTGTAACGAGGGCCAAAAATCTTTTTAATGATTTGTTGTTCTAAACATGCTTTCTAAGCTAAGATCGTGATAACTTTGAGCGAGTAAAGTCTGATTTGTCTTCCTGAACTTGTTGCTAAATTTTAAAAAAAATTCTCGAACTCAATTACCGTATCGATAACCTACCTATTAATTTTCAAAACCAGACAAATTATCCCTCTAAAATAGTTCAGAGTGCTTTACGGGTGTTTATCCAATGTTTCAATGGTTAGGGGTTAGGGCCTTAGGCCAGTCTCAGTGGGGGTTTCATCTCCCAGTTTCCAACACACCCATATTTTGGAAATAGTGTAGAAGAGTTTCATCCCCATGAAACTCTTTCTACTCCCATGAAACTTTTATCTTCTCTTTCTTCATCAAGACAGTACCATGTCAGCATATTTAATGCCCATAAAACTCTATGAAATCTCCATTAAAACTGACCTTAGGGGTGCTTTCTTCCTCTTGCATTTATTATTGACCACTACTATAAAACCCGGTTTCTTCTCAAAGACTGTACGGCATTGTCTCTGTAAATAAATTATTTTTAGAGGCAGTGGCCTAGCTAGCCTCTGGGTTTATTTCCAAAGACGGCAGACGGGCCACCTAATTCTACGATCTTTGAGAAGAGCATTTGTGGAATAGCATCAAGATGTCTGTCACTAGAAATGATTTTTCAAAGGTGCTGTTCTTTCTTTGGGCATTCTTTTTCAGAGTTGACTGGCTGAGCTTTCCATGACGAATTCCCCGGCGTAAATATCCCTAGAGGCTCGTGCCGGTAGGTTACTTGTGGCACTACGTGATGAAATATATTAATGACGATGAGCCAACAATTAATGAGTTTATTGCCATTTCTCTATGTGACAACATGTGCAAGACATCAAGAGTCATTCAATTAATTAATTAAATTGCATACGACAACCGTGCAAAATACTCTAATTACTAATTAGCATACTAGTCATATGAACCAAGGATAAAATCAAAGTATACTGTCTGTGAAGCGGGACCAATGCTAATAAAGGCACCCGCGACCCTGTGGCTTGGATCCCATCAAGCCTGCTCAATGTAGCCGATCAGAAGTTGATGCAGTGCAACGAGGAAGTCATGTAGATGTTCCCTGCACACTTTTGTACTAGAACACTAGGAATTAGTTATCCTCATCTTATTCAGGAACAAGCTGCCACAGGAAGTAGGCGATCACCAGGAAATGGGAGCAAGCAATCGTGTGAGGATGTGCACTACCAAAACCTATTCATGCAGATGTCACCACGGACATGGTTACAGAGGCCTGCTCTCCCAACTGCCTGGGTGCAGGAGTCCATAGACTTGGGATTCATTTTTTTGTAGTGGTGGACAGAAAAATATTTTTTGGCCAACAATCAACTATCAACCTTCTATCTTCAAGGCTTTGCTGCGAGAAAATATTCAATAGCGCATTTCCATCTTTAATTTTTTTGGAAGAAGATATCACATTTCCATCTAAGCTCGCTCTTTACAATTTCTCAAAAGGGAACATGGTCTTCATTCTGGCTATAATTTTCCAAACGGGCCAAGCCCGCTGGGCTGACACGGGCACGGTACGATTTGGCCCGGTCCGAAAACGGCCCGGGCCGGCAGCTACCGTGCCCGTGCCTGGGCCACGATGCCAGCACGATGGCACGGCACGGGCACGGCCCGCTTCAACGGCCGGCACGGCCTCGAGCCATTGGATGGAGCCCCCCGCCTGCTGACTGTTGGATCTAGGGTCGGGTGGGACGGCTTTATAAGCCAGCCGCCGCTCCTGGCTCGGAGCCTTTCCAAACCCTATCTCATTCCGTCCCCTGTCCCCATTCCAGCGGTCCAGCTGCATCGAGCTCTCCGCCTCTCCCATCGACTGAAACCCTAGCCGCTCTCCTCTCTTCTTCCCGCCGTCTGGTGGTTGGCTAAGGCGGCGGTTGCTGGCACGGGCACACGACACTTCTACACCACTCTTCCTTCTCCCTGACCGTCGATGTAGCTTTCTCGTCGAGATCCACCACCGTTCGTCTTCGTCTCTGTCTCGTCGATCTCATCGACGTCGCCGGAGTCCGGCATCATTGGGGCTCCGCTCTGATGCGTTGAGGTACCAGGGTGTCGGGTCTCCGCGACGTCGTCGTCGCCGTTGTCTCTAGTGCTCCGTCAAGAGAGGTGAGCCGTAACCCTAGATCTGTTCGTTTTTGTTCTTCTTCTTGATTTCTTCATGATCTTCTATTAACCCTAGGTGTTCTTGTTGTTCTTGGTTTTGGTAGGCGTTGGCGTTGAGGGACCGGAGTCCTCGACGCCGTCACCATGGAGTCTTCCGGCGGGTAAGGGGTCAGTTCCGGTGGCCAGTGGTTCCCTCTTCTCCCTCTCCGCCCTCAATCTCCCTCTTCTCCCTCAGATCCGGTGGTTCCCTCTTCTCCCTCTCCGCCCTCAATCTCCCTCTTCTCCCTCAGATCCGGTGGTTCCCGCCCTCAATCTCCATCTGTTCCCTTATTCTTCATCCCTGAATGTCGATTGAGCCTCGTTCTCGGCATCCTTTTCGCATCTCCGTCATCTGTCTATTGTCCACATCGCTGGCTGCCGCCACCTCCGGGGCTCCAGTCTCCATTGAGGTACCGGGGGCGTGCAATCGTTCTGTCTCATCATCATCGTTTATGAGGCTCCGGCCGTAGAGGTAAGGGTAAACCCTAACCCTAACCCTAACCCAAACCCTAACCCTAACCCAAACCCTAATCCCCAACATAACCCTGCTTTTATCTGTTGATTGTGGCAGCCGTCGAGGAACCAGAGACGGCAGAGATGGCCCTAGGCGCCGGGCGACACGACGACGGGGAGTTTGACCACTCCCAGAACGATGAGCTGCGTATGTGTGGGATGGCCGGAGATGATGAGGACAATGATGTCCGCGAGGACGCTGCCATGCTCTTCGGCCGTTCTGCTGCTGATCCCCTTCCCGTCGACGACTCTGACCCCCCAGTCGACGTGGCTGATGCCGACGGTGGCCAGAGGGAGGTTAGCCCTGTTGGTTCTAATCGCCCTTCCACGTCTGCTGTCTGGGAGGACTTTGAGAAGCACTACAAAACTAAGAAAGGTAGAAAGATCAGGTTTGCTGCCACTTGCCTTCATTGCCATAAGCGCTACTCTGCTTATTCTGCTCATGGCACTAGGCATCTTACTCGACATCTTGCTAAGTGTCCTAAGAAACTTGAGAAGACCCAGGGCATGACTCAGACTCATATTGCTTTTAATTCTGATGGTTCTGTTCGTCGTTGGGAGTACAGTGCTAGATTGGACCTACCTCTTATGATTGGTGAAACTGAGGCATTTAAAGATTATATTAAAATTGCTCATAACCCTAATTTTTCACCTATCTCTAAGCAAACCACTGGTAGAGATTTGTTTAAATACTACAATGAGAAACGTGATAAACTGATGGTCTGTTTAAAGGATAATGTTGTTTCATCTGTTGCTATTACCTCTGATATATGGTCTGGAAAGGCTAAAGAAGATTATTTATCTGTTGTGGCTCATTTCATTAATGCTGATTGGCAATTAGAGAAAAGGGTACTTGGTTTATGGTTGATTGATGTGTCCCATAATGCTGAGAACATTGCTGAGCGTGTTGCATCTGTCCTTGCTGAGTATGGTATACTTAACAAGGTTTTTTCTGTAACTTTGGATAATGCATCTGCAAATAAAAATGCTATGGATAGACTGAAACATATACTTAAAGAATATTTGGGTTCTGATCTATTTTTGCATCAACGATGTCCTTGTCATATTATTAACCTGATTGTGAAAGAAGCACTGGCTGCTGTGAATCCTCTCATTGAGGATTTTAGAACAGCAATCTCTTTTATGAACTCCTCTAATCAAATAATTGCTGCATACAAGAGTTATTGCATTGCTAGTGGTGTTAGACCTAGGAAGTTTGGATTAGACATGGATGTTAGATGGAACTCTACCTACCTAATGTTTAAGCACTTGCTGCCTCACAAGAGTACTTTCAGTACTTTCATTGAGGCCAATTACCCTAGAGGTTCAGGTAGTGGTTTCCTTTTGACTGATGATCACTGGGCTATGGCAAATAAAATCTTAGAATTTCTTGAACTGTTCTATGACTCAACTGTTGATTTGTCTGGTGTTTACTGTCCTACTTCTCTACTTATGATTCATCATCTTGTTAAGATTGTTATACACCTGCATAGGTATCAACATGATGAACATCTAAGATCTATTATCCAACATATGATTGACAAATACAATAAGTACTGGAAGAACATACCTGATCTTTATTCTATTGCATTCATATTGGATCCAAGAGCTAAAATTAAGGGATTTGCCAAAGTGCTTAGGAAGTTACATTCTCTTTTTAATATTGACTACACTAATAAGTTGCTGGACACCAGAGCTCTTCTGTTTAAAATGTATAACAGGTATGATGTAATGTATGGCTCTAATAGGCTGAAAAGGGTTGTTCCTCCATCCCTGTCTGGTAAGAAAAGAACAGCTTGGGCTAAAATTTATGATGATGAGGAGTTGGATGTTGGAGCTGGCTGTTCTTCCCTCCCTTCTAGTCTTGATCATTCTAGGATTGTTTCTGCCACTTCCTTGCTGCAGGCAGCAACTGCTAGTTCTAACTCTAGTGAACTTGCATCCTACCTGGACTGTGACACAATAAGCCAGTTGGATGATGAGTTTGACATCATGCAGTGGTGACATGAGCATAAGCTTACTTATTCAGTACTTTCTGTTCTTGCTGAAGATATTTTGACAGTGCCTGTATCAACCATTTCTTCAGAGTCTACTTTTAGCTTAACTGGCATGATCATCGAGGAGCGGCGACGGAGGCTGAACCCTGAAACTGTAGAGGCGCTTACCTGCATCAAGGATTGGAAGAATGCTGAGACAAGACTGCAGCACATGGTGGAGGACAAGGAGCTGGAAGAGGCCTTTGCTGGTCTTTATCTTGATGTCGACTAGTTCACTTCCCATTTATGTAATGGTTCTATAATAACTGAGACTTGAACTTGTGGTGATAGATGTAATGAACAATTAATCTAGGAGCTGACTGTACTCTTTTCCTGTTTAGGGTTTCTCACAAGGGTGAGTTTTACCTAAATAGGTTTTTAATGAGACAGCCATTGCACAGCTCCTACTTAAATTAGTTTTAGTTTCAAAAGTTTGTGTTCTTTGCTGTGCTGTGTTTTGATCTGTTTTTGATCTTTTGTGAACTTAGTCATTTTAGATCTCTTTGAATTGCTGTGCTGAGTTCATTGAGGAGTTTTGCCAGTTTAGTGCCTAGGCCGGCACGGGCATGCTGAGCCTGGAGTCGGCACGGCACGACACGGCACGCTCCAGGAATGATAGTGCCGTGCCTGGGCCTGGAGTCGGGCACGGTGGCACGACACGGCACGGCACGGTTCATCAGCCGTGCCTAGCGTGTCGTGCCCAGACGTGCCGTGTCGGAGCGGGCTAGTGCCGTGTAGTGTGCCGGTACATTTGGAAAACTATAATTCTGGCGGTTCAGCCAGCAGTGGTCCCATTGAAAAGGGCTACCTCCTACCTGCATGTAGTTGTCTGGTTGTCCCATGCACACACCATAAAGCATTCAGCTCCATCGGCCACCACAGATGATGTATAGATGTTGCGTTCGATCTTGTAGTTGTAGTTGCTGGATGAAGTAATTGTCCGGCCCAACAAATATTTCCAAATTCCAATGTGATCGCACAGGTGTACGTGGACGTGTTCTGTGGTACACATGATATATAAATCTAACAATTCCTTATATATTCCAAAGATGTGGATATATAAATATATCAAGATAACGTGTGATAACTCCGGTGTATAACAATTTAGCAACAGGACCTGGACCTCTCATAAAATTCAACAGCGTCTAGCTAGACCACAATTCCTTATATATTCATATACGTATATTCATTAAAAGTGCTATAATTTCTTCCTTTATTCACTACAAGTAGTTAATAAAAACATATATTTCATTTTCCATTTATGTTATAATAGAAAATCATAGCCAAAAGGTATATTTTGGAGCTAGATAGTGTTGTCGTCTAAACAGCGAGAATTATATGGAATCAAATAGAATAGTCATGAATCATGACCAGGAGATAGTTCCTAGCCAGTTCAGAATCGAGCAACTTTTGGAATCCATCAACCCTCTTATCAATTATCATTGAAATTATTACTAAATAGAGACCTGATGGGACTTCCGGTACATCACTACTGGTTACACAAGAATCGGTACTGACCGGAGCATCACTGCTGCAGGTTTTTTTTGGCGAACGTGCCCGCCTTGAGACACCTGTTTCATTAAGTAGAAGATCACTGCTGCAGGTTCAAAGGCTGCAACACCGGAGCATGTTCTCTCTTCGTCCCATACATGTTGGGTTGTGTAGGTGAATGTTTATGTGGTAGAGTTACTTCACCGAAAATAACAAAAGCTAAATAATTACAAGATTAGTAAGGACCTCATATGCTACTCCTGACAAAACATTTCTTCTCGTCTTAGATTTGTTTGGCCGCACTTGTATCCAACTCAATCGACAAAGACAAGACCTCGGAAGACAGTACAGATTGCGTAAACCCGTGCATGAGGATGGAGCCTAGGAGCAGCGCTCTGGCTGAACTAGCTACCAAATTCATGCTTATGGGTGGATGCAGGGAAAAATGAATACACCCACAACAAAGTATAGTTAAGCGCCTCAAAATTAGATGAAGAAGACTAGAATACTTCAGCTCAGCTCAGCTCTCACTCTCGGGGGCGTTATCTTGCTATTCCAGGTCAAATCATACGTACGTACGTGTACCGTGTACGTAGGTTTAATAAGCCAACAAGACTGCACCACCACCAGCAAATATTAATGAACAAACGCTTCCTGAGATGGATATTTGCCGTGTTAGCTCGGTTGATAAGTTATCTTGCTATTCCAGGTCAAATCATACGTACGTACGTGTACCGTGTACGTAGGTTTAATAAGCCAACAAGACTGCACCACCACCAGCAAATATTAATGAACAAACGCTTCCTGAGATGGATATTTGCCGTGTTCGCTAAGTCATGGCTAAAAGTACTGTTGACTGATTTATTATGAGAGAAAAATATTATTTATTAGCTGAAAAAATACGGTTTACAGGCAAAACGAACAGGGCAATATACAGCCAGCTGAGCCAACACCCAACAGCACACTATTTAAGTTTCAGTGTGCGCGCGCGCCTCGGCCTCGCTATAGAGCTACAAACCACCCCACCAGGCAACTACCATGCCGTCGTCGTCGCAAAGCCGCAGCCGCCTGTGCTGCAGGCTGCTGCTGCTTCTTCTCGTCTTCCATTTCTCCGGCAGGGCCGTCGGCGGCGGCGGCGGCAAGGTGCCGGCGCTGATCGTGTTCGGGGACTCGACGGTGGACGCGGGCAACAACAACTTCATCCCCACCGTCGCCAGGGGCAACTTCCCGCCGTACGGGCGCGACTTCGACCGGGGCGTCGCCACCGGCAGGTTCTCCAACGGCCGCCTCGTCACCGACTTCCTCTCGGAGGCGTTCGGCTTGCCGTCGTCGGTGCCGGCCTACCTGGACGCCAGCTACACCATCGACCAGCTCGCCACCGGCGTCAGCTTTGCCTCCGGAGGCACCGGGCTGGATGATTTAACAGCGGAAATCGCAGTAAGGAAACTTCGTTCTATAGCTTCTGACGTGCCATGTTTTTCTTTATTTTGATTGCCTGGTGTCCCATGCTGCTGCTTCTCGTGATCTTGCAAAGTTTACATATATAGGAGTGAGCCAACGTCTTTTGCTCTCTCAAGAGTGATGGTTTTCTGTCACTTTATTTTGACTCTGCCCTATATTAGGCCACCTTTGGTTCACGTTAATATGATAAAAACAAGGCAAAATTTAGCCATGACAAAATGTTGGTAAAGTACAAGATGTTATATTTTTGCGAAGGAAAGTACAAGATGTTTGGATTGGAGCCAAGTCAAAGTTCAATTTAAGCAAAGAAATAAGATGCCTGGATGATAACCATGCATGACAAAGTGTAGCCAAAGCTACCTATGAACAAGACACATAAGGTCCATGTTATTAGGTTTTTGAAGAACTATAATATAAGGTGTGTTAGGTTGATTATTCAGTGTCATCCCCTTCTGCCAACTTCGCTTTAGCGATTCTAGGCTAGAAAACGCGTCCAACAAACTCTCTTTCTTCATTTTTTTTTCTGTTCCTATCCTAGAATTCTCGCTCGGAAGAATCCGCGAGTCATCATCACTCGCCATTCGCACGACGGCGTAGGAGTTCCCACACGCGCCTCCCATCTCCCGCAAACGGTATTTTCTCACGTGATGCTCCCCGACGCTCTTCATAGCCACCGCCACCGCAAGGCCATGCGTGCAGGAGGATGAGGGTTTTTTCTTGCATTTCCCGTCGCCGTCTTGGTATCTTGGTCCCTCGGTGCCATGCCAACACCACGGAGTAGTGGCCGAGTAGCGGGAGGCCGGGAGCTACACCTAGTTTAACCTCGGGTTAATTCTATTGGTGTCATTACAACTTTCATTCATTGGAGATGTACAACTAAAATTCACCTATTTTGAATTATGTTATTATATTTTCCCCTAATATATACCACTTTATATGTTCTAGACAACATTGGACCCACATGCAGGTCATCATGTTCTCGTATTGCCCAAAGTCCCCTCCACTCCCTTGTCTCTCCATGTCATTGACGTATGAACCTCTTCTTCCTCCTTCCTTTCCTCCCCATGACCAGATGGACACCGTTGGCCTGGCACACCCACCGCCGATCGGCGCGCTCATCGCCTCGCCCGCCATTGGCCCCGCTCCTTCACCCACGCAGCCGCACGCCCCCTCTCCCCACATTCGCGATGACACTCATCATCGCTTTGCACACCACGGCCCCACGCACCAGTCCCCTCACGCCCCCACCAGCCCAAACTCGTGCCACACGCCACACCACAGGCCCTACTCCTGCACCCATGCACGTAGTTGCATACCTCCCGCCCCCCGTCCACGACAACGCCCACCGCCATGCTGAGCCGACTTCGCTGCCCTCATATTTGTGGAGCTGGTAGTGGAGGCATTAATTGCACACGGGTAGGCATCGGCGGGCACCATGGTTGGCGGAGGGGGGGAGTAAGAGGGCGTCGACGACGAAGGAAGGCAAGGAGATGTCGAGCAGTGCGGGCGGTCGCCGACCATGGGCGGCCCGAGCTCGCCTCCCTCAATGCGGACGTCGGCGGCGTTGGCCAAACACATGCAAGCTGGGCAGACGAGCGATCGCATGAACGGAGAGTGCTTGATGACGACAATAGCCAGTGTGCTGCATTCAAACGGATTGGGGAGAGAGGAAGGGGGAAGACAATAGCCAGAGTGCTTGATGACGACAATAGCCAGTGTGCTGCATTCAAACGCATTCAAACGTTTTGCTACAGTAACAGCGGGTCTGCTACAGAAACGGTATGCTTGCTACGGTAACGGTGGTTTGAATTTTCTTTTTTCGGTGAATCTTTGAAAAATCACAGTAAATCATATAAAATCATAAAATAAAAAATCTAATTTTGTTGGACTCCACATGAGTAGATCTACATAGTGAATATATAATACGGTATGCTTTAGTACAAAATTTTTACTGTAGCCTTAGATTAATTGGAAAATCTAATTTTGTCTGTAATTAATTAGAATAATTCATAGCTGCAGCTTCTATGGTCTAATTGTGGTGAAATTTTTATGGTACGATAATTATTGTATGCTTGAACTATAGTAAAAATTTCGTACTCATTGGACTATGTATAACTTAGTTATAGATAAATTCTAATTAATTACATACAAAATTGAATTTTCCAATTAATCTAAAGCTATAAAAAAAATTTGTACTAAAGCATACCGTATTATATATTCACTGTGTAGATCTACTCATGTGGAGTCCAATAAAATTAGATTTTTCATTTTATGATTTTTCTATGATTTTTCAAAAATTCACCAAAAATAAATAAAAAAAGAAAACGCAAACGCACAGTTACTGCAGCAAGATTACCGTTACTGTAGCAGCCCCGCTGTTACTGTACCAAACCAACCGCTTAAAACCGCCCAGGGGGTAAAATTGACGGTTTTAGAAAGTTCAGGGGGTAAAACAGACGGTTTAATAGTTGGGGGTGAAGTAGACCAAGTATGAAAGGTGGGGTTAAGTAGACTTTTTCCATTAATTAACCCTTGAACCTTATTAGATCGTGTTCTAGCTCCCGGCCCAAGTGGCATCGCAGGCGACAAACTACAAAGGTAATCGAGCTCGTGCAACTAATGAAGTTGCCCAGAGCAGTCGGGCGTCCCTCCGCCGTAGCGGTGGCCAGTGCCACGCCACGTTCGATGCCTATGATTGCAGCCCCTTTATGCTTCGTGCCATCGTCGCGTACGTCTGCCAACCGTGCATCCTCTCACGGAACCTCTTCACTGCTATACAACTGATGACGTGCCATGTTCAAAATACAGGGGACTGGTTTTAGATGATCTGCGGTAACTAACACTTTTGAGTGGCTAAATTGATTTGGAGAGCTGATTTACTTATTTTTCAATTGTCAAATTTACATAATTTCTTATTATTGCTCTAAGAATCCAAAAACTATGTTTCCTACTTTTTAAAAAAATGTCCTCCATTTAGTTGGATGCCAAATATTTGCTTGATAGCCACCTTTTATTTGGTGACCAATGTTGCCAAAAAAAAAAACCTTGGGCACCAATTTGGTACCTAAAATTTGGCCATAACAGATTTTTTTGGTAACCCTAAAATAATCTTCTACAGTAAGTAGTATTCAGCAACTTACTTTGTTGTTCGAAACCTGTTCGAATCTATTCCAGTCAGTTATCCCCATGAGCCAGCAGCTGGAGTACTTCAGGGAGTACAAGGCGAGACTGCAGCTCGCAAAGGGGGAATCCACGGCGAACGAGACCATCGCCGAGGCCGTGTACATCTTCAGCATCGGCACCAACGACTTCATCGTCAACTACTTCACCGTGCCTCTCCGGCGAGACCAGTACACCCCGCCGGAGTACGTCGCCTACCTCGTCGGCCTCGCCGAGGCGGCCGTCCGCGACGCCTACGGCCTCGGCGCGCGCAAGATGGAGTTCACCGGCCTCGCGCCGTTCGGGTGCATCCCCGCGGCCAGGACGCTCAACCATGACGAGCCCGGCGAGTGCAACGAGGAGTACAACCGCCTGGCGGAGATGTTCAACGCCGGGCTGCAGGAGGTCGTGAGGAGGCTCGACGGTGAGCTCGCCGGCGCGCGGGTGGTTTTCGCGGAGACGTACGGCGTCCTGTCTGACATCGTCGCCAATCCGTCGGACTACGGTTAGTGAACCAAAATCTTATCTTCAGTTCTTCACAACATACACTGATTCTTGCATTGGATCAGCTCTAGAATCACACTCGGGGGTTTTCTTTGCGATCGATGACCTGCAGGATTCGACAACGTTGAGCAAGGCTGCTGTGGCACAGGACTCATCGAGACATCTGTGCTGTGCGGCTTGGACGAACCGTTTACGTGTCAAGACGCTGATAAGTACGTGTTCTTCGATTCAGTTCACCCGTCGGAGCAGACATACAGGATATTAGCTGACCATATTTTCAACACTGCATTACGAGTGTTCCTGTGACATCATTTGTACCTCTTGAGATTTTTTTGGTTTACACAAGAGAAATATATCTGTTTTTTTAAAGCATACAAAAGTCTTAGAAACCAAAATGAAAGAAAGCTTGGATACCTATAGCTTCAGGTACCCGTTATAAAAAAAACGGTTCTGCTAGAGTCCCGGCGCTCGCGGCGGCAGTCCATTTTCGCGCATCCACGCGTGGGCCCGCGCTGTCCGGACGTCGCTCGCCCGCGCCGAGCATATGTGGGGACCGCTCATGCCTCCTTCCACTTCATCCCATATGTAACACCCAATCTACTTTTGAAATATATAGATGCAACATTTGCAACATATAAAAAAGACCGATGAAACACTTGGCATGCATTTGAAACACTTGCAAAAACACTTACGCAACATCCAGATAAAACACTTACAACACATGTGTGAAACATATGCAACATCCAAATAAACACACTGGCACATACGTCTAAAAAAATAGATGAAACATTAGGGACAGACGCTTGCAACATATACAACACCCCGATCTAGTTTTGCAACATCCATATGCAAACAATTGTAAAATACCTCTAAAATATCTAAGGCATTTGAAATGCGCGCTTGCAACATGCATCGTATCCTGGTGCGGCATCCTCCGTCGTCTGCATCGGGGCGCCACAGCCGTAGCAGGAAGCGAGCCCGAAGGGCTTCCGCGCCAGGGCCCGGTGCTTCTCCATGCACTGGCAGCGTCATTGGGCGGGGCGGGCAGGGCAGGAGCAGCAGGATGGGCGACGGAGCAACGCCAGGTGCAGCGAGGTGGGCACGCGAAGCAGCGGTAGGAGCAGCGCGGAGCAGGTGCAGGAGCAGCGATGGCGGAGCAGGAGCAGGCGGGGCGGGCGGCAGGAGCAACCGAAGGGACGCGGGGTGCGGTACCAGAGCAGGATGGGGCCGGGTGCGGCGCCGCCACGCTGGAGAAGCCCGCGGCAAGTGGACCCCACGATGGAGGCTCCCGCGACAGTAGCATGCATGCGGCACGATGGAGGAGCTCGTGGTGGTCGCATGCCTGCGGCAGTGGGGAAAAGATCGCATGCGTGTAATGATGGGGAAAGGAAATATCGCTAGCCTTTTTTTCTTTTTGAAGAAACTGTGCTGACGATGGAGCGGAGCATACCTATTGGACTTGATCGCTCCACAGGTCTAGAAACCAAGCGTCCGAACGGATGCGTTTGGACAGACGTCCTCCGTGGAGCATTATGGTTAAAAAAAACTTCAGCTACCGATGCAACAGAACAGTACCAAATATAAAGGGGAAATATAAAAAAGATAAAAATGGGAAAATAAAAAAGATAAAACTTCTAAAGTGTGGGACCTACTTATCCGGGTGAAGTTGGTACCAGGCGTGGAACAAGAGCATGGACAGAGGACGGATGGTGGGTGCTGCCGCCGCACCACAGGGAGCTCGAGGGACAACCGGAGGACACTGACCATCAGTCCATCACCTGTAGCGGCACGGCCTCACCGTGCGAAGTTGAATGGTGCGAGGCCTACATTTGCTAATGTAGTTCGATCGAGTGCCACTAGAATGGCTTCTTCTAAGACCCATTTTCATTCGAGTTGCATTGGGTGTCTGATCTGATCTTCGACACTGGTACGGTGGTCAAATGCAAAGATGCGAGTCGATGCAATTTTGAAATGGTAGCCTCGATGAGGTTGCATAGGAGGGATTTGGGGAGAGGGCAAGGCGGCAAGACAGAGAGCAACTACAACAGTGAGAGTGGGCGGTGTCGCCCTAGAGACAGCTGCTGCCATGCAAGACAAGCTCTGGCGGCAGCGACCGCGTGTGGAGTAAGTTGATGACCGTTTTAACAGTGAACGGACACATGTAAACAAGTTTGAGGACGGCAAAGAGACCCGATAGAACTATAGTGAGAATCGAACAATGTATAGGTATCTATATAAGAATTTTACAAGTTTAAGGGGCTAGGATAACACAACAACACAAGTTTAGAGACCGGTAATGGACTTTACCTTTTTCTCATTTCACCCTCCAGAAATGCATACATTTTTAACTCAAATTTATTACATGCAACAGCCATATTCAGGTCCAACCTATGCTTCATCTCTCCATGAATGGTGTGCTACCTCCAGACTTCATTTGCCTCAATAACTGGTAAAAAGTAACGAATGAGAATATATACAAAAATATGCCAGGCCTGTTCGCTTGTCTAAATTCTGGAGGAATTTGGATGGTTTGAAAGAATGCTGGAGGAATTTGTGAAAGAAAAACACTGTTCCGGATGAAAAAATAAGCGAATCAAGCCGGGTTTCATGGGAGTGGCGATGCTACCAAGAGGCTATTTGGTATCATGTCAAGTGAGGCGGTTCTCTCAGAAAATGTTGAGAACGTCCATCACAGGAAAATGAATATGTGTGCACCGGATCATCAACCATTAGCACAGTATTTTGCCCTCTTCAGCTAAACTTTTTTTGATCTGGATGCGGAGAAACCTAAAGTAAAGCTACTTGAAAAATTTGTTTTTTTTCTATTAGAGACCAATTATTAATCATAAAACCGAACTGTCTTGGATTGTCTTCCGTGCCTTACTTCACTCAGTACTGAGTAGAATCACTCAATTATGTAAGTGACTAGACACACAACGACTTCTGATAAAACCATGCAAGTACCATTAGTAGTGATAAGAATGAATTCCTAGGTTAATCATATCCAGAGGTTAATAGAAACCATGACATACTTGTGGTTTATGGTTTAACTATAGAATATTGTATAATCAGCTAACGTAATCTTCCAAGATGAAAATAAGATTTATTATTATGTCTCTCTGTACTTGTTTAACTGTTCCCTGGTCCACCCACCACTCATGAGCCATGAGGGCACATGGTTCTTTGAACACACATCAAGCCATTACAAAACCGGTTCCTCCATTGAAACATGCACTGGAGACTGCGGGGATTTTTTATTTGACCTGCAGCCCTGCAGGGAGAAGATAAACATCCTCTACTTCTGTTCATCCGTATACTGAAACTAATGCACTGAACCACTAATAATCAAGCATCAACATCTCTATTTTCGTTAATCTTTCCCATTGCTGCAAATGGTATGTGTGCAATCAACAACATGTAAAAAAAAGTTACTATCTTTTACCCAACGAAGTAATTAAAAAAAAAACTGAAGATGCTTACCTGGAAACCGCTCACCTCGGCCATCCCCTTCTTCCACCAGCGGAAGCACTACCTGCTGCCGCTGCTCAGCTAATCTGTCGTCTTCGGAGGGTACTTCTCCGGGTTGCCATGCGTTAAACTCCTCGTCGGTCCAGTCTCCGAAAATGTTGAGGACGGGGCCGCGGCGGCGGAAGTTTTCCTTGAACACCGCGTACCGGTGCTCCTCCTCGCCGGTGGAGTTGTAGGTCTTGTTGCAGTGGGCCTTCCACTCCATATATGAACACCCGGTGGATCCCCTCCTCCTCCCTCCTCTCCCAGTACGACATGATCGACAGGTACGCCGCCGCCAGCGAGAGCAGCACCAGCAGCGCTGCCGCCGCCTTGAGAGCCGTGGACCTCCTCATCTCCGCAACGACGCGACGCGACGCGGCGACGGTGGACAAGTAGATCTGGACAGTGGGTCACGTCACCGTCTAAGGAAAGAAGGGGATGAGATGGGGAGCGTGGGCCCAGAACCTGACGGCTGACTCTTCCGATTTCTCATGTCCCGTTCCCACTTCGGTTCATGTTCTCACAGTCAATGTTTCAAATATATATATATAGTAAATATTCTCACAGTCAATGTCTCCGAGAACATCGCGCAAAACACTGCATTACGAGTGTTCCTGTGACATCATTTCATTTGTACCTCTTGAGAATTTTTTTTTGGTTCATAGACGAGAGAATGTATATCTGCTTTTGTTGAAAGCATACAAAAGTCTTGTAAGTCAAAATAGAAGAAAGCTGTGACACCATAACTTCAAGTACCGACGCAACAGGACACTACCAAATACAAAGGGAAATGAACGACATAAACATTAGAAAATAACATCCTCACTTTTCTTGTTGAGCCACTCTCAAAGGACACAGTGCCTTAGGAGATGTCCTTCTTTCTTACAAAAGAAGCACTTAATCATTTCATCTTCTTAGTCACAAATGCCTATTTTGTGTCCTTTTTATCCTTCAACAATAAAAACATCGACATTTCAATTGAAAAACATTGATATTAATAAATTAATAAATGACAACAATGTGCATGAAAAGAATCCTGTGTTGGTATAATTAAAGGAATGCGCATTAAGCTTAATTTTTTTCGAAAGATCATTAAGCTTAAATTTACAGTTCTAGTGTACATCTCGCCCTTGGTATTGAGGCTCTTGGTGGCATCCTCACAAGTCTAATTAATAGGAACACCATAATTCCAACCAAGAAGATAGCCATTACTGCCGTATATAACTAGCGACAGGTTGGAATCAAGGTGCTTCAGGGGCGAGAGGGAGATGCCTAAAGATAACAAGCTCCTTGACGAATTCCAGCTTGAAGGCATTCCACTAGCACCAAGATCTTATAGCTCAAACACCAAAAATGTAAAAATTGAGCATTGTGTTAATATCTTGTTTGATCGGTACAATTTCTTAAAAAACTCTGCGTGTAAGACACTTATACCAACATAAAGGCATAAACCCTCTATCTCTATTTTGGCTTGGCAAAGATCCTCGTAAGATTTTGTGGCGTCCGTGGATTTTGTATTTCAGAATTTTTTGCCTCTTGTATGCATCACCACTGTAGCATCATAGTACGGCTGTGTTTTTCTCTTTACTGGCTTGAATTGATTATTTAGTCCAATTCACATAGATTCTGAATAACACTACTAGAAACTCGAATTCTTCAGTCGGGGTAAAACCGACAGGGAAATAGCAAATACCGACAGAAAAATTGATAAATTAATTTCCCTATCGGTATACCGATAGGAAAATACCGACAGAAAAATACAATTTTACTGTCGGTGAACTAATTTCTGTGTCGGTTTAAATTCGTCACTTATGGAAATGAAAAGTGTCGGAGGGCAAAATGACCATCTAATCTAAGAAATTCGTTCACATCCCCATATTATTCTTTTTTCCTAGGAACTATGGCACTATGCACAGTTTACAATAGCATTACAGTTTGCAATAGCATCACAGTTCATAAAACTTATATACCATGGGAATTGTATATACCTCTTAGTTGCTGTTGTGGATTACAAACTGATTTGCCAAAAAGATCTACAAAACCTGCAGTGGAACATTATACCATTAGATTTTACAAGCAAACACTCCTCTTAGGTTTGACTGAAATGCTTATGACTATGCAAAGCAAGCTGCCCAGCTTCACTTGAACAAGTGCAAGTTCAAAGGTTCTAAGTAGAACTTAAAACCAGCCCAAATCATGTATCAGATTCAAATTACTAGGCACCTGCTGAACAAGTTTCAGTATAGGCAGCTTATCATATGGACCAAACAGTAGAATCTAGATCACCTGAGCCGTGCTTATTGTTTTGATTCACTACTACAAAAAAAAACGTTTGTAGCAACGGGGCAATTTTTTTTGTAGGGGTGGCTGATGATGGAGCCGCCCCAACAGTGGGCGTGCTTGGGACCCACGAGACCAGCCGCCCCTACAAATGGAACAGTAGGGGCGGTTGGTGATACGAGCCGCCCCCTATAAATGGGTTGATTTGTAGGGACGGCTCACTCACCAGCCATCTCCGATGTTGCGATTTGTAGGGGCGGCTCACTCACCAGCCTCCCCTACAAATGCTCCACGTATAAATACCTGCGATTTGTAGGGGCGGCTGGGCGGCTCAATCACCAGCCGCCTCTACAAATGACCAACGTATAAATGCCTGCATCCCCTTCTTTCTCCTCTGGTCACTCACTCCAACCCGTGAAAAAAAGGTAGGAATGCCTTGGGCACCTCCCAAAAATTGCTCTACTAAGGAGGGAAGATTTTAGTCTCAAATTCTTTGGTGGAGAGGTCGTAGAAGGTAAGAAAATACTATTCCACACTTTTTTTGAAGTTTTAATGGTTATTTAGTGAGTAATTAGAGTTTTGCTTTTCTCTCTCTTCTATGGTGCTTGAGCTACTTATAAAGCAAATTAAACCTAAGTTTTGAATGTACTATGGTAAATTAGGTAGGGAAACAAAATCATACCCTTATTTGGTCTATGTTTCTTGATTTTAGTGAACAATTAGTTAGTTTTATGGATGTTTCATGTGCATGTAGATCTAGATCTAGGGTTTGGTTTTTTTATTAATTTCATTTTTATAAATTTATGTTTGATAAAATTGGACTAGGGTTTGCATGAATGATATTGAGTAAAATATAATTGTTGCTAATTGTTATCTTTGAAATTATTTATTGTAATCAACAAATATGTATTTTAATTATTTATGGATAAATAGGCCATTAATTAATTTTCCTCTACCATGGTGTGTTTGTATGCTTCATGTAATTATATTTGATTTATATTCATATATATCTGAAGTATATACAATTATTCTCAAGTAATTATTAATTTGATTCATTTTTATATATATCTGAATAAGTAGTCCTTTAATATTTTGTTGTTATTATTGTAAAAGATGGAGTACAAGAACTCTTGGATGTATGGTTCGTTATGGTTCAAGGCAGGTTTCCGTGAAGAGGTGGATAAATTTATTGAAGCCGTAGAGAAGCATACAACGACATTGACAGAGAATAAGGATACAATTATTTGTCCCTGTAAAGATTGCAAGAACCGTATGGCATGAACAAATGTGACTATCATTAGATCACATTTGATTATGTGGGGATTTGTTGAGGACTACACAGTATGGGTTCATCATGGTGAAACAGTTATTGTTAACGACGATGATGAGGAGGAATACGACGATGAAACCCTAAAATCCTTGTCCTAATATTCAGCAGAGCTTGATGCACGAATGGATCCCGAGTTTGACAATGAACAAGGTGGTGATGCTGATGGTTGGGATGGTAATGACGAAGGTGGTGTCAATAATGATGGCGGAGCACGTGTCAGGGATAAAGATGATTTGAAGGACATGATTCGAGCCCTTGTACCAGAGATTTTACTAAAGAGCCCGAAAGGTCTAGAAAATTTGAAAATGATAACAAAAGCATCAAAGGAGACTATGTATGATGTTGAAAAGGGTTATCCGACACATTAGACATTGCTACGTTTTGTGCTTGAGCTACTTATCCTGAAGGCTAAGTACGGCTGGTCATACTGTAGTTTCAATGATCTATTATGTCTCCTGTCATGGGTGCTGCCACAACCAAACTCAGTTCCCGCCAACACATACCAAGCGAAGAAGGCCATAAGTCCATTGACAGTGGGGTTGAAAAAAAATCCATGCATGCCCCAACCACTATATCCTTTTTCATGACGAAACGTTCAAGTCACCAGATAAATATCTCCGGTGTGGGGTCAGCCGGTACAAGAACAATGACCTTTACGGTGGAGATGAAGCCTCCACGGGGAAAAGAGGAATTAGAAGGGTACGAAAAAGATGGTACAAGAATCTTAGCCCCTAGAGGACACTTCATTAGACAACGATGCAAAGCAGAGAAGAATTCCTACCTTGGTAATGTGATACCTGCCAGTGACCAACTGCTTGAGACGTATCTTCCTAAACCCTAAAGAAGCCGCACTCATGACATGGTGGGATGATGAGCGCAAGGTGGATGATGATAAGATTACACACCCGGCTGATTGTAGTCAGTGGCAAAGGATCGATGAGAAGCACAAAGAATTCTACGATGACCTAAGAGATGTAGGCTTGAGCACCGATGGAATGAATCCCTTCAATGAGAGGATGAGCGACCACAACACTTGGCCAATGATCTTGACCATGTACAACATCCCAACGTGGTTGTGTCAGAAGAGAAAGTACCTTCTCCTCACTATTCTTCTAGCCCTAAACAACCAGGCATTGATATAGATGTGTTTCTCGAGCCTTTGATGCAAGAAATGGAGAGGCTATGGAGGCATGGGGAGCCAATGTACGATGCGTTCCAAAAGGAGGACTTCATATGTAGAGCAATAATATTTGTTACTACCAATGATTACCCCGCGCTGTTTGCTTTGTTTGGATAGATCAAAGGGAAGATGGGATGCTTAGTTTGCTTGGATGGTACTACATGGGTGTTCCTGGATGCATCCAAGAAGATAGTTTATCTAAGGAACCGATGCTTCTTAAAGACAAGTCACAAGTACCATAACAAATTATTCTTTAGATTTTATGACAACACCCTGAATACTGAACCCCCTCCAGAGAGACATCATAACAGAGAACACGTGTATAGAATGGTAAAAACATACGTGTCGTCTATGGAAAGAAGAATCTAGATACGACGAACAGAGATAGAAGCACACCTCCTGTCGAAGACGTACCTTTCAAGAAACAATCGATCTTCTTTTAGTATCTGCCTTATTAGCCAGACTTATTGGTTCCCCATGCCATTGATGCTATGCACGTGTAGAAGAATGTCTTTTGAGAGTCTCATTGCTACCTTGATGAACACATGCAAGTCAAAGGATGGTCTGAAATCATGGAAAGACATGGTGTAGCTAAACGTGATGCCACAGCTTCACCCGGTACCTGAGGCTAATGAAAAATACACTCTACCCGTGGCGTGCTTCAACCTAACACCAGAAGATAAGAGAGCTATATGTACTTTCCTGAGGGGGGTCAAAGTCCCAATTGGGTTTTTAGCGAATGTGAAGAAGCTAGTGTCGATGAAGGACTTATCAATAACACACTGTAGGGCTCACGATTGTCATGTGATGCTGACCGTGTTTCTACCTATTGCAATCAGAGCTATAAAGCTAGAGTTCTTAAAAATGGCCATCACCCACATGTGCTACTTCTTTTTGAAGATCTCACAGAAGACGATTGGTAAGAAAGAGCTGAGTGATCTACATGAATTTGTGGTGGAGACACAAAACTAACTAGAGATGTGTTTACCTCCTACTTTTTTTGATATAATGCCACATCTCATGATTCACGTGGTTCATCAGATACAGGCACTGGGCCCTTGCTACTTGTATGAAATGTGGTCCTACGAGTGGTTCATGTTGGTTCTAAGCCGATACGTGCATAATTGAGCATACCTAAAGGGCTCCATGATAGAGGGTTATAGTACTGAAGAAGTCGTCGAGTGCTGTCAAGAGTACCTAAAAGTATAGAACGGGATTGGTAAACCTGATTCTCGTCACAAGGATAGGCTGGCTGGGATGGGCACCAGTGGTAGAAAAAGTGTTCATCGACCATGATTACAAAGAAGTGAGTCGGGTGCATTACAGTGTCTTACAGAGTACACAACTGATGCAACTGTATATTGATGAACACTTGGCTATCATTATGGTGGAGAGAAATGATCGTTCAGATGATTAGGTCATGAAACAGCACAAGCAACGACTAACTACATGGTTGAAGGACCAAAACATACCGCATGAAGAAACCATAGACTCTATTACCATCAATAGGTTAGCGGAGGGGCTATCGAGACAAGTGACATCTTGGAAAGCTTATGACATCAATGGGTACACGTACTATACCCACGCATATGATAGTAAATATATGAACTAAAACAACGGCGTTCGAATAGAATCTCTCGATGGAGTGGGGTGAAAGATCCAATACTTTGGCATCATTGAAGAGATATGGGAACTTGACTATAGAAGGGATATAATAGTGGCCCTATTTCGATGCCGCTGGATCAAACAACACCAACTGAATGAGATCAGATTGAGAGTCCTGCACCTCGAGAATCTAGGCTACCAAGATGATCCTTGGGTGCTCGCTTCACGGGTCGCACAAGTTTTCTATATGCCTGACCCACAAAGTAACCTCCGCCTGAAGAAGAAGACAAAGCACATGGTTGCCTCCGAGAAACAACACATTATCAGAGTTGATGGCGTGGATAATGTTGAAGCTTACAATAACTACGATGAGATGTCAATATTCACAGACTTTCCTAAGAAGATCAGTGTTGTGAAAAAGTACCTAGTCAAAGATATATTGCCATGGGAACAAAAAGATGTCAAGGAAAAAGTCGTTACAACGGGCTAGCTAGTTGTTGAACGTGGAGTGTTTGTGTAAGTGTGTGTGTTTGTAAGACTTTATTTATGAATGTGTGTGAGACTATATATTTATATATGTGTATGAGACTATATATTTATGTATGTGTGTGAGACTACATTTATGCATGTGTGTGAGTGTCGATACGGGACCCACAGGATACCCCGCAAGAGAGAGAAAAGATCTAGTTCAACTAGGATTCTTCCCATGTAAATCTTAGTAGTAGAACTATTAAGTAATCCTACTAGGAAATCTCATTGTAAACCGACTAGGACTCTGGCCTCCTGACTATATAAAGGAGGGCAGGGCTCCCGTCAGAAAAGAAGAAGATAGATCATAATCAATCCAACGCAAAGGCCTAAGGCCGACTGGACGTAAGGTTATTACTCGATCTACGATCGAGGGTCTGAACCAGGATAAATCGGCTGTCTATTGCGTTAACCATCGAGTTCAGCATACGCCGAAGCCCGAACATACTGCCCCGGGTACCCCCGTGGCAGGCTATCGGTGGTCAAACATCGACAGCTGGCGCGCCAGGTAGGGGCTTTCGGCGACTTTGCATTCGAGAGCTCGATGGACCTCGACAACATAATCTTCCCGACAGGATCAACTTTCATCTTCGGCTCATGGATCTGCGAGGCAGACAACAACGACAAGCTTCAAAGCCATCTCTTCGAAGATCCAGATCATCTAAAAGAAGTTCCTATTTCAACAACTGCAACGGATCAGCTCACCAAAAGATTCACGCAGCTCATAGTATCCGATTCAAATCAGATTTCACGACCACTCGTATCCGATTCGAATTCAAGCTCCAAGGCGAAGTTTTACCCGAGTGCTTTCAAGAAACCGAGTTCTTTTTTGGCAAGATTCTAGAGCACAACTCAAAACAACTCGGATTACCCCCAGAGTTCTCTCAAGAAGTCGAGTTCTTTTCCATTTGGGCTCGACAACATGGCAAAATCCTATCAGAGACAGTTCGAAAGATCTTTCAATCCTAGATTCGGGATACCACTGATAGGAGCTCAGGAGGGTCTCGTGCTAACGATAACATCGTAGGACTGTATCATCCACTGGCCAGATTCCGTTCCTGAGGTAGCGGAACCCAACTAGTCGGCACAACAACAACATCTATTCTACCTTACCAAAAAGGAAACTCGATCTACGACACCGAGGCATCTACTAAAGTTATCAGCGACTCCGACAGCATGAAAACTAACGCCAATAACAGAACGACTCACGCACGAGAAGTGCTCATGGTGCGGTGTCCGCGGTCACCATTAAATCCCCCGAAAGCACCTGATGTCAGATCATCAGATGAATCAGAATCCAACATATCACCCTTTGCCTAGGGCTACGATGGAGAAACCGATAGTCAGAAACAAGCTAGAGAAAGAAAAAACAAGTTGAAGCAGGGGCGCCAACACCGTGCTAGGCAGTGTAGGGAAGCTTGGATCAGATACGAGTCCGAATTAGCTGAGTATGATAAAAGAAAATCGCAACGAGAAGCTAAAGGAAGACGCACGGCCAATACGCCTTACGATAAGATTCGAGAAGCATTAGAAGAACTCGGAGCAACTTCACATCCTGGTGAGAAGTATGAACAGCTCCAGGACTTGCTCCGATCGACGATCCTGAGAACGCATGAAGAGAAAGCTCGATCAAGACTACCCGCCAGATCAACAACCCACCGGCAAGAAGATCAAAATCAAAGGAAATCCGCTTTCGAAAGACTTGGGCCGGGTGGAAGCCATGACGGAGGAAGTAGGAAGGAACATAATCAAGGCCACCGATTTGAACAACTAAGGAAGACTAGGAGTAGGGTACCTACCCAGACAACCTCACAAGATTGTTCCCATCAGAACAACAGTTGGCCAGAAGAAGGAGCCAAATCTGAATTTAAAGAAACCAAGGCACACGACAGGTTCCCCTGTTTCGCGAACAGGCTTGCATTGGTACGATTACCTCACAAATTTAAACCGTCTAACCACTCCAAGTATGATGGCAAAACTGAACCAAGGCAATGGCTCAGGATATATTCACAATCAATTGAACTAGCCGGAGGAGACGACGATATCAAAACCCTTTTCTTTCCCATGGCACTGGAGGCCATGCCCCTCCAATGGTTCGACAAACTGAACCCAGGATCTATCAGAAATTGGGAGGATTTGCAAAGAGCTTTTTGTGAGAATTTCGCAGGAATCATTACACACCCAATCACTCATGCAGAACTAAAAGGACTCAAGCAAAAGGGAGGTGAAAGTCTTAGAAATTACTATCGACGATTCGGCGAACTACGAGCTCAAGTGCATGACATAACCGAACGAGAAGTAATTGAAGCTTTCTCTCACGGAATCATGGCTAGATGGCAATTTCAAGACTTCTGCAAAGAAAATCCGAGAAACAATGAAGAATTCAGACGTACAGTAGAAAAGATGATTACTACAGAAGAAAAAACACGAGAGAGGTTCCCGGACAGAAGCAACCAGAATAACTCGGACAAGCAAAATCACTGAAATAGTAGACATCAAGAAAGAAAACGTAGACCAGACAATACTGTGGCAATGGCCGACAAATCAAAGAAGTTTCCCAAACCCAGAAGATATGATGACATTGAAAACATACGTTGCCCATTGCACCCTAGTGGGAGGCACACCATCGGAAATTGCTACACTTTCAATGATTGATACACAAGAAAAGATAGTAAGGAAAACACCAAAGAGGACAATCAGAAAAAAGAAGAAGACAACCACGAGGACAAAGGATTCCAAAAACCCAGGGGAACGGTAGCAGTGATTTTCTCAGGGGCTCCAGATTGCAGAAGCAAACATCAAGAAAAACTAGCACTGCGGACCATTATGACAGCAGAACCGGCTACACCAAGATACCTCAATTGGTCATAGTATCCTATCCAATTTACCAGAGAAGACCAATGGACTAGCGTGGGAAACGTAGGCCATTATCCACTAGTTCTAGATCCGACTATTGCTGGTATGACCGTCACCAAAGTACTAATCGATGGAGGAGCTAGACTCAACATCATCTTTTCAGAAGCTCTAAGGAAAATGGGACTACAACTCGCCGGGATGATTACGCCAACAAGCACACCTTTTTACGGAATAGTACCTGGCAAAGCAGCCATGCCACTCGGACAAATTACTTTACCTGTTACCTTTGGAACTCCTTCAAACTACCGAACATAGTTTATCAAATTCAAAGTCACCGACTTCGATTCGTCATATCATGCAATCCTCGGATGTCCAGCACTGGCCAAATTCATGGCAATACCACATTATCCATACTTACTGCTTAAGATGCCAGGACCCAACGGTATCCTTTCTCTTCGAAGCGATTTAAAGCGCGCTTTTGACTGCGACATTCAGGCAATCCAAATTGCAGCTAAAGCGCAAGCCGACAATGGAAGAAAAGAAATAGCCACAATCGCTGTAGAGACAAGCCAAGAAGAATTAGAAATACCGGCTAAAAAACCCAGCATCATCGCACCACCAAAAGAAGCCAACGTCAAGCAAATCGACTTAGGCACAGGCGATACCTCCAAGACAGCAATCATTAGTGCTCACCTCTCGGCAAAATAGGAACTCGCGCTCACCAACTTTCTTCGGGACAACAAAGATATCTTCGCTTGGAAGCCGGCCGACATGCCAGGAGTCCCAAGGGAGTTGGCTGAGCACAGAATTGATGTTAACAAAAGCTCCAAGCCTGTAAAGCAACGGCTACGACGATTCTCACCCGACAAGAAGGCAGCAATTAAAAAGGAAATAACAAAACTGATGGCAGCCGGATTCATCAAGGAGATCCTTCATCCAGATTGGCTAGCAAACTCGGTCCTTGTGCAGAAGAAAAACATGGACGAGTGGCGTATGTGCATCGATTACACAGATCTCAACAAACATTGCCCAAAAGATCCGTTCGGGCTACCACGCATTGACCAGATAGTTGACTCAACAGCATGATCTGCGCTATTATCTTTTCTCGATTGCTATTCAGGATATCACCAGATCGCACTAAAAGAAGGGGACCAGAGCAAGACATCTTTCATCACCCCGTTTGGTGCCTACTGCTACAAGACCATGTCGTTTGGACTAAAGAACACTGGCGCCACGTACCAAAGAGCTATCCAGACTTGCCTTGGGAATCAAATCGGTGAAAATGTGGAGGCATACATGGACGATGTGGTGGTGAAAACAAAGAACCCGGACACTCTAATTGAGGATTTAAAGCAAACCTTCGAAAACTTGAAGAAATGGAAATGGAAATTGAACCCAAATAAATGTGTATTTGGAGTTCCATCAGGACAACTACTCGGATTTTTGGTCAGTCAGCGCGGGATCGAAGCCAGCACCAAGCAAATTCGAGCTATAATAGAAATGGGCCCACCTAGAAGTGTCAAAGATGTGCAGAAACTAACAGGATGCATGGCGGCCCTCAACCGTTTCATATCAAGATTCGGCGAAAAGGGGTTACCTTTCTTTAAACTACTAAAGAAGACAGACAAGTTTGAGTGGACAATAAAGGCCGACGAAGCTTTCAAAAAACTTAAAGAATACCTCACTTCGTCGCCTATCCTGACACCTCCAAAGAAAGATGAAGATATGATGCTATATATTGCGGCAACTCCTACCGTAATCAGCACAGCAATAGTCATAGAAAGAGAAGAACAAGGGCGCGTGTATAAAGTGCAACGTCCCGTATACTACATCAGCGAAGTACTGTTAGAATCCAAAATCCGGTACCCGCATGTACAAAAACTACTCTACGCTCTACTCATTACCTCACGGAAGCTTCGCCACTATTTCAAAAGCCACAAGATCACCGTGGTGACAGATTTTCCACTCGGAGACATCCTACATAATAAAGATGCCACGGGGCGCATATCTAAGTGGGCAGTTGAAATTGGAGCTCTTGACATCAATTTCACCCCACGGAAAGCAATCAAATCTCAAGCCCTCGCCGATTTTGTGGCCGAATGGACAGAGATTCAACAGCCTTTATCAGATACAATCCTTGACCACTGGAAGATGTACTTTGATGGATCACTCAAACTAGGCGGGGCCAGTGTAGGCGTTCTCCTCATTTCTCCAGAAGGAAAACAACTCAAGTACGTCCTTCAGATATTATGGCAAGCTACAAATAACGAAGCAGAATATGAAGCCCTCATCCACGGGCTATGAGTGGCGATTACCCTCGGAATAAAAAGATTACTCGTATACGGCGATTCAGCAGTAGTCATCAACCAAGTCAACAAAGATTGGGATTACACCAAAGAAAACATGGGTGCTTATTGGGCTAAGATATGGAAACTTGAAAAACATTTCCAAAGATTAGAAATTTTACACGTCCTACGCGATTCCAACATTGCAGCAGATGTCCTTGCCAAGCTCGGATCAGACAGAGCAAAGGTTCCACCCGGCGTATTCATAGAAGAGCTATCAGTTCCCTCTATAAAACAACCCGGTGAAACAACACATGAAATTCAGGCTAAAGGCGTTCAGATCTTGGTAATCAACATTTCATGGAGCCAAGTTTTCATCGACTATATCAAAGAAAATAAACTACCAGCAGATAAAGCAGAGGCCACCCAAGTTGTTCGTAGAAGCAAAAACTACGTTCTAGTAGGGGATAAACTTTACAGAAGAGCAGCATCATCAGGAGTACTACTAAAATGTGTCTCATTTGAAGAAGGCAAAGAAATCCTAGATGAAATACACTCAGATTGCTGTGGAAATCATACCACTTCAAGGACATTGGTTGGCAAAGCATTTCGCACCGGTTTCTACTGGCCAACCGCTTTGAAGGACGCAGAAGAGCTTATCAAAAAATGCAAAAGTTGCCAAATGTTTGCAAGACAAGCCCACGTACCAGCTCACAATCTTATTTGCATCCCACCCGCTTGGCCTTTTTCCTGCTGGGGGCTAGATCAAGTAGGATCCCTGAAAAAAGCAAAAGGCGGCTTCGAATACATCTTTGTGGCAATCGACAAGTTCACCAAGTGGATTGAATACAAACCACTCACGAAATACAGTGCAACCAAAGCAATTGAGTTCATCCAAGACATTATGCACCGCTTTGGCATGCCCAATCGAATCATCACAGATCTAGGCTCCCCCTTCATAGCTACAGAATTCAAGAGCTGGGCACAAGACTGTGGTTTCAGTATAGACTATGCGTCTGTTGCATATCCAGAGGCCAACGGACAAGTAGAAAGGGCTAATGGACTCATACTAGCCGGATTAAAGCCAAGATTATACGAAGAACTAGTTGACTATGGGTCCAAATGGATTGAAGAATTACCAAAAGTAGTATGGGGACTACGAACTCAAATAAGCAGAGCAACAGGCTACTCACCCTTCTTCCTAGTTTACGGGTCAGAGGCCGTACTGCCTGCCGACTTGATCTGGACATCCCAAAAGATAGAGCAATACGACGAAGGAGAAGCAGAACACACAAGAAGATTAGAACTCGATAGCTCAGAAGAAGTCAGAGTAAACGCTACCCTCCAATCAGCCAGATACCTACAAGGTTTAAGACGGCACTACAACAAGAGTACCCGACCTCGGTCACTACAAGTTGGAGACTTAGTGCTAAGAAGGATACAAAAGACTAACGGACGACATAAGCTACTTAGTCCATGGGAAGGCCCGTTCATTGTCACAAAAGTCACCAGACCAGGCACATACAAGTTAATGACCAAAGATGGAAAAGAAGTCAGCAATACATGGCACATCAGCCAGCTAAGAAGGTTCTACGCGTAAAAACAACTCAAGAAAAAATAGATATGCAAGCCACAAGGGACCTACGTTCACAATCAATGAAAGACAATACTCTTCAACAACATATGTATCAGTTTATACTCATGCTCAATAAAGATGATATTCATCCACAGCATGTCTTGTCATGACTTTCAACGAGTTGTTTTCACGAAACAAAAAGCAAAAATGGATGAAAACATGCCTGAGCATCCCGGCCGAGAGCAAAATAGCTGAAAAGACGCTTGAGCCTGCCGATGAGGGTAGCTAAAAGCTAACACCCGAAGCAAAAAGCAAAATGGCTGAAAACATGCCTGAGCATCCCGGCCGAGAGCAAAATAGCTGAAAAGACGCTTGAGCCCGCCGATGAGGGTAGCTAAAAGCTAACACCCGAAACAAAAAGCAAAATGGCTGAAAACATGCCTGAGCATCCCGGCCGAGAGCAAAATAGCTGAAAAGACGCTTGAGCTCGCCGATGAGGGTAGCTAAAAGCTAACACCTGAAACAAAAAGCAAAATGGCTGAAAACATGCCTGAGCATCCCGGCCGAGAGCAAAATAGCTGAAAAGACGCTTGAGCCCACCGATGAGGGTAGCTAAAAGCTAACACCCGAAACAAAAAGCAAAATGGCTGAAAACATGCCTGAGCATCCCGGCCGAGAGCAAAATAGCTGAAAAGACGCTTGAGCTCGCCGATGAGGGTAGCTAAAAGCTAACACCCAAAACAAAAAGCAAAATGGCTGAAAACATGCCTGAGCATCCCGGCCGAGAGCAAAATAGCTGAAAAGACGCTTGAGCTCGCCGATGAGTGTAGCTAAAAGCTAACACCTGAAACAAAAAGCAAAATGGCTGAAAACATGCCTGAGCATCCCGGCCGAGAGCAAAATAGCTGAAAAGACGCTTAAGCTCGCCGATGAGGGTAGCTAAAAGCTAACACCCGAAACAAAAAGCAAAATGGCTAAAAACATGTCTGAGCATCCCGGCCGAGAGCAAAATAGCTGAAAAGACGCTTGAGCTCGCCGATGAGGGTAGCTAAAAGCTAACACCCGAAACAAAAAGCAAAATGGCTGAAAACATGCCTGAGCATCCCGGCCGAGAGCAAAATAGGTGAAAAGACGCTTGAGCTCGCCGATGAGGGTAGCTAAAAGCTAACATCCGAAACAAAAAACAAAATGGCTGAAAACATGCCTGAGCATCCCGGCCGAGAGCAAAATAGCTGAAAAGACGCTTGAGCTCGCCGATGAGGGTAGCTAAAAGCTAACACCCGAGACAAAAAGCAAAATGGCTGAAAACATGCCTGAGCTCCCGGCCGAGAGCAAAATAGCTGAAAAGAAGCTTGAGCCCGCCGATGAGGGTAGCTAAAAGCTAACACCTAAAACCAGTCGACCGAAATATAACTTCAAAAAGACCCTCCAGCTCCTCGTTCCGAAAAGCAAGAGGCTCGGGGGCTACATCCAGATAGGAATACTTTTTCCTTAGAAAAGCACAAGCGCCACTCAAGAAAGCACTCGGATGTCGAAGTTTGTCAAAGCAACTTTCTATGCCGAGTCGTTTTACGTAGCGCAGGAGAAAGGTTGTCAACACAAAGATCTACATCTAACAAAGTCATAGCGTGGACAAAGCACTCGATGGATCACAAAGGAGGAAGAAAAGAAAAGTACTCGACAAATCGAGGGGTCTCATCAGAATAACGCACAGAGTTGTTTTGCGGAGCAGAGACAGGAACAGGACAAAATACTCAGCAAGTCAAGTAACTTCAACCGCACCCAGGCAAAGAATACATCAACAAAAATAAAGAATCTTCATTTAAAGAGGAGTGTAATATTACAAGGGGATGCTCAATCGAGTCAGGCGTTGTCATCAGAAAGGGAGATGTCAATATTTAGACTGTCTACAACCCTACTGGCTAGACCTTCGACCTCGGGCTCCATCCTCTCAACGGCATCAAGGTATTCTTGGCTTTCAGCTTCCTCTGCTATCTTGGACAGAGGCGCCTCTGGAGTAAGGACCCGGACCTGGGCCAGCACATTCTTGGTACATACTTGGGCACACTTCTTCGCGAACTCTTGGAAATGAGTCGGAATCCAGGGAATGAACTGCGCCCAAGATTGCCCATCATCCGTTGGAGTCCGGAGGACATCGGCTACTGAACGAAAAGATTTCCACAAAACATTCCAATTTTCAATAGCCGTCGCCAGCTTCCCGGACAAGCCTTCAATAGTTTTTTGGGCCTGCACAAGATCTCTGTCAGCTCTGCGCCTAATCAGCTTAGCAAGGGTGAGTTCTTCCTCAGCATGAGTAATTACCTCCTCAGCTTTATTATGACTAGAACGGACAAGGGCCTTCATTTCATCGATACTCTCCGAGAGCTTCTGCTTCTCAACCCGGAGAGCTAGACAAGACACCCAAGAACAAGTCAGTGGAAAAAGAAGTCAAAATACAAGAAGAAACAGGTAGAACCCGCGGCACCTTTGCATTCATTCTTCGCAGACTCCACCGCAGCATCTCTCTGTTTGTCCGTCTCCACTACCCGGGCGCGAAGGGTCTTCTCCTCCTTTTGGTGCATTTGACGCTCCATCTCCAACTTAGCCCAGAGGAGGTCAAGATCGGCTTTCAGAGCGTCCACCTCCGAAGACAACTTCCTCTCATTTTTAGATGAGAAAAAGAAGCCAGAATGATCACGAGAGAAAGACTGAGCAAAAAGAGGTAAAGAGAAACAGGGCGTAAGAACAGAAGAAAAACAAGCATGCAAAAGAGGAGTGGCAATAAAACCTACCTGGAGCTTTTCACCAAAAGAAGTCGCGAGGGTCGACAAGCTCCCCCAGGCTGCGGTCAGCTCTGATAACCGATGAGTGGCATCGAACTATAGCACCACGTCACCGGAAAAAGAGGGGCCGCCGGAAGCAAGAGAAGGGGAAGGAGAGGCTGGCTGGGGCGAAGAAGGAATGACCAAAGCAACCTCCAGGGAAGCCGGAGCCAAACCCTTAGAAGGACCCGGCGCAACGGCCACAGTCACCTCCGGAGCGGCCAAGTCTGCAACTCCGCCAGGTAGCTCTGAAGCCCCCGCAGCGACTTCATCAACAGAAAAATGAAGAAAGGAAGCACCATTAAGAACCAGAGGAAGGAAGATAAAAGCCAAAAAGATAAAGCTAGAATCTACTCACCCAACCACTTTCTTCTTCGTGAAGCCAAGAGAAGGCCTCGCAGGGGGAACCACGATGGCGAAGACGTCCCCACCACCCGGCGACGGGCGCGGGATAGCCGACAACAGAGCCGCGGAAGAAGCCGTGGCTGGAGCCATGGAAGAACTCCGCACCGGAGGAGCAGTAGAGCTCGGGGCAGAGGCAACCAAAGAACTCGACACCGGAGCTTCAGGAGAAGTCGGCGCGGGAGCCTCGAAAGAACTCACACCCGACCTCCGATTACTTCAAAAAGTTCAAGACTAAAAGTCAAAACAAAGAAGAGAAGTTCAATGCAACAAGAATATGAAAAACAACTCACCGCCGCATGACGAGGGGGACTTCATCATCCTCTTCTTCCTCAGCCAAGGAAACCAGAGCACCTGCTGAAAAGAGAATAAAAGTACTCGGATCAAGAGAGAGACATGAAAATAAAGGAACAAGGAGTATTAAATGTGCTCACCTAAGAGCATGCTAGCAACGACTGGAGTACCTGAGGGAGTACTTGGTTTGTGAGGCTTCTTGGAGACAGGCAAGCCAGATGAAGACCCATCCGTTCGCCCCCTCTTCGGGACACTGTGAGGGCCGCGAGGGACTAGACGAGGAACATATTCTTCATATACATCAACAAATCTGAAAGAAACCCCAGGAAGGGCTGTAAAGGTTTGAGACTTACTAATTGCAGAAGTACCAGCTAGACGATCCCCAGTCTCTGCCACGGCAGGGAGAACATCAAGGGGGATCGGATCGACAAAGTTCCACCCAAGCTCCTGCGAAACAAGATAAAACACCGAGACAAGGAAAAGCTAAGCAAGAACGGATGCAGCAAGAGTACATAAAGAACTCAAACAATAAGATAGACAACTCACAGCTGGGGGCGGGTTGATGGCCGAGAACTCAGAGACGGCAGGAGGAATGATGCTCACTCCTTTCAGCATCTTCTGGAGGCGCTCGAGTACCTCCTCACCGGTCAGCTCAAGAGCTGGGACCATGCGTGAAGGATCCTCGGCCCCAGAATACTCAAAGCCGAGATGCTCCCGCTCTTTCAAAGGCTGAACCCGGCGACGAAGGAAGCTTGAAACAATACCAAAGCTGGTCAAACCCTACTGTTTTAGCATGCTAATCCTATCAAGGAGTGGCTAGATCGCTTGAATCTCAGCAGGTGACTCAAGCTTCTTGTCCCATCGGTCATTCACCATAGGACCAGATCCGGAGTGGACGACAAGGGAAGGGATCAAATTGGCGGCGTAGAACCACTCGGCACGCCAATCTTTGACAGAATCGACCAGGTCATAATCAAAAAACTTAATTTTGAGACCCTGGCGAAACTGAATCCCACAACCGCCGAGGGCGCTGGTTTCTTCACGGTGGGGTTGAGGTTTCAGACGAAAGAAAAAGCGAAAAAGAGATAGAGAAGGAGGGATCCCAAGGAAGGCTTCACAAAGGTGAACAAAAACAGAAAGATGGAGAACGGCATTGGGGGTTAGATGGTTCAGACTAACCCCAAAATAACCAAGGAACTAATGAAGGAAGGCGGAAGCAGGAAGACAAAGTCCAGCGCGGACAAAGGAAACAAAAAGGACAATCTCACCAGGACCCGGAACCCGATGCTCGCTCGGAACCCTCCATTCAGCGATGACTTTGCTTTGGATCAAGCCGTCGCTAACGAGCTCGCGCAGCTGGTCTTTGCTTGTTGTTGGAGCCGACCAAACCTTCTGAGCTGCCCTCATGGCCACAAACTCCTAGTTTTCAATCAAAGAGAGGGATGACTCCTCGTCCACGAAGGTCGCCTGAGACTTGCTTGCGGTTTTCTTCTTTCCCATGAACTGGCGGAAGCAAAAAAGGCACTAAGGAAGATGAAGCTAGGATGATGGTGCTCGGGTGATGGCGACAATGACGGCGGCGAATTTCTAAGAGCTAGGGTTTAAAGGCAAGAGCTGGGCAGCAAGGGAAAGAAAGATAAAAGGTCTTTAAATAGATTTTTCAATGATACAAACGGCCCACAAGGCCCATTAAAACACAATGTGGGAACGCAACGGTCCATTTACTGATGCAGCTAAAATGACGGAGGGCACGAATCCACACAACGGTACAAACCAACGGGCAGATTTCAGACTTATCCATCCAGCGCCACGGCAGGGTTATCAGATTGATACAAGAACAACCCGTCAAACCAAGAAGAAAGAAAGAAGAAAGAAAGGGCTACCTCATGAGGAACAAAAGAACCCTGTTATGTAAGAAAGAACCCGGTAGTCTCATGAACGACAGGGATCACAACAGAAAAGTCAAAGACAGCTCAGAAGACAAGATTCGTCACATTACAAGCGACTTCAAAAATAGAAGATTACAAATCTTACAAGACCCAACGAACTCGGCACCACGACAAGCAAAGTAGCAAAGAGGAACACGGACATGACTAGGCTCTGGAACGACTACGTGTCCCAAATTGCTACCCGAAAGGACAGACCGCCATCAGCTACGCTGTTTTCTTCAAAGGACGGACGCAGTGCATCCAAGGCGGAAATCAGCAGTATGGTAGGGCAACATGGAGCAGAGAAGGCCGGCGGGCATCTGTCCACCCAAGACCGATGTGATGCTGGATATGGTGTTGATCTGCACCGGACAGTCTCAAGACAGGCGATGAGGATCAACCCAGAACTGTCGGATGAAGGAACGAAGCCCACATCACAAGACTTCCTCCAACTACCACCACGTACATCCTGGCACAATGCTATCGCGGGATTAGCCTACCTCTAATCCCTATCACAAGACTTCCTCCAGCTACGACAAGACACACAGGAACTACAAAATACGCCCAGGGGCTGCTCTACTTCACAAACTACCATGTTCATGACCACCAAGGTTTCAACAGAATGTCCAATGGATGAAAACAAGCACTCCAGACAGTATTTATAGACCAAAGGATCGGCGCACATGGACTAGGAGTACTAATGAAATAAGCCTAACAAAGGACATAGTGAAAAGACAGGACTCAATAATAGATGACTCAGGCGAGAGGAAGCAGTACTCGAAGACGGGCATATTCGGAAGAATATACCAGCACAGTACAACCCGTGAACAAAAGGCATTTACACTCAACCACCACCATACAACTACATCTGACAACAGCAGACCATCAAAGAATACGCCAAGACCTCGCATCCGAGTTATTCCCGAACAAAACAACACGGATATACGCTCGGAGGCTCGGCCAGCACCATAGCTTAATCAACACTAAGCTAGGGAACCCGGTTTTCATTTCAACTACTCCCGGAGGCTCGGAACCAAAGACAAAGGACCAAGAATACAAGAAACTCAAGACTACAACGACAACGACACATCAAGACTCTTCATCCGACTTCTTTTCTAAAGAGAAGAACTCGGAGAAAGCGTGGACCCAAAAGCACGAGGCTCGGGGGCTACACTCAGTGAGTGCAATTTCACCCAAAAGGAACCCGGACATAAGCTCGGAGGCTACATGCCGCGAAACTACTCGGATGATGGTTTAATCCAAGACTAAAAGGCCGCTTCGGAAAGATGCCGCGAAACTACTCGGACGATGACATAATCCAAGTCTTGGAGACTACTTCAGAACACAAATTTTCAAACAACATAAAGGATCAAGACCCTCCAACTTTTTGTTCCAAATAGCAAGAGGCTCGGGGGCTACACTCAGTGAGTGCACTTTTTCTTCGAAAAAGCGCACGTCACCAAAAGACTTCCTCAACGCAGACCATTTCAAGACATTACGACAAAAAGAACCCGGAACGAGCCATATTTGAGTTCTTTTTGATAAAACTTCGACGAACAATCAGAATAACTTCAAGACAAGATCCTCTAGCTCCTTATTCCAAATAGCAAGAGGCTCGGGGGCTACAACCAGATGGATGTATTTTTTCTTCAGAAAAGCACTCACCACACTCAAAGATCCTAAGAAGCGCTACAAGGTTTCACTCCAGAAAGCACTCGGATGACATCTTGTTCCTACTCAACAAGACTTGAAGGGGCAGAGCGAGACTTTCAGAGCTCAACCATGAAGTGCTCGGGGGCTTGTCGATACGGGACCCACAGGATACCCCGCAAGAGAGAGAAGATCTAGTTCAACTAGGATTCTTCCCATGTAAATCTTAGTAGTAGAACTGTTAAGTAATCCTACTAGGAAAATCTCATTGTAAACCGAATAGGACTCTGGCCTCCTGACTATATAAAGGAGGGCAGGGCTCCCGTCAGAAAAGAAGAAGATAGATCATAATCAATCCAACGCAAAGGCCTAAGGCCGACTGGACGTAAGGTTATTACTCGATCTACGATCGAGGGCCTGAACCAGGATAAATCGGCTGTCTATTGCGTTAACCATCGAGTTCAGCATACGCCGAAGCCCGAACATACTGCCCCGGGTACCCCCGTGGCAGGCTATCGGTGGTCAAACATCGACAGTGAGACTACCTTTTGCAATATCAAGATGAACCTGTTGCAACATCCACTCTATTACTACTAAAATAGCTGTAACATGCAGACACTTGAAACAAACACTTATTACTACTGCAACATGTTCGGACTACTTTTGAAACACTTAAAACAAGCACTTAACACTTTATTAAATGAAGAGATGACCAAAATAAAAGTTGAAGATCTTGACGAGTTATACAACTTTTATATTCATCACTTTTACAGTTGAAATCATTTAGTGGTTGGAAATCAGGTTTGAAGTTGTCATTTTCTGAAATTCAAAATTTGAATTATCCAAAATTAGTGACAAAGATAGATGACCAGACTAAAATGATAGAGCATGATTTTAGGAAAAAATTTAATCTCTGGGTAAAATTTGTAACTAGTTTTTCTCTCTCATACTAACTCCAAATGTGATGATTTTCCCTAAAATTTTCTAAAATCATGCCCTATCAAGTTAATGTGTTGATTGATTTGGTCATTCTTTTCGTTTGACAAAGTTTGAGCAATTTAAATTTTCAAATTTAAAAAATAACAAGTTCTAACAAGATTTTGAAACACCAAATGATTTCAACTAAAAAAAGTGATGAATACCAAAGATGTATAACTCATCAAGATCTACAACTTTTATTTTGGTTATTTCTTCATCTGACAAAGTGATAGCAAACATTGTTCACAAATCAACATGTCTCTCATATAGTTCATGAAACTATGAGTGATATATGAATTTGTAAATAATATTTACTAATACTTTGTCAAATGAATAAGTGACTAAAATAAAAAGTTGTAGATAGTGATGAGTTCAATAACTTTTATGTTCATGACTTTTGTAGTTGAAATCATTTAAGGTTTCAAAATCTTATTTGAAGTTGACATTTATTGAAATTTAAAATCTGAACTATCCAAATTTGGTCAAATGAAAAGATGACCAAAATAAAAGTTGTAGATAGTGATGTGTTCAACAACTTTTATGTTGATGACTTTCTTATTTGAAATAATTTAAGGTTTCAAAATCTTATTTGAAGTTGACATTTATTAAAATTCAAAATTTGAACTATTCAAATTTGGTCAAATAAAAAGATGACTAAAATATAAGTTGTACATCTTGATGAGTTACAACTTTGATGTCTACAAAATTTTCATTTAAGGTCATTTAGTGGAGATGAAATTGTTTTAGTTGTTTTAAATTTTAAATTTTTAAATTTTTAAATTTTAAAATATTCTTTTTGTGAAGAACAAAATATATAATTATATCTGTATATATATATATATCATGAAATTGTTTATATATATTTTTATTTATACATATATAGAATAATAAAAAAGTATTATATAAATTTACATTGTGTTCTTTATATATAAATTACAAAATTATTAATTAAAATAAACTAAAAAATATTTGTAGGGGCGGCTTACTCAGGAACCGTCCCTACAAATCGATTTGTGGGGGCGGTCGGTGTTTTAAGCCGTCCCTACAAATCGCTCCGACTATATATGCCGCCGCGCGCCCAGGCTGATATTTGGCTAAGTCCTACGCCCGACTCTTTTCACCGACATCGGCAGGCTGCTAAATCTCCCCGCCGCCGCCTCCCTGATCTTTCCGCCGCGGACGCGCTCCGCGAAGCTGCCGCCCTGACGCTGGCGCCCGATCTCCTCACCCTCGGGTCGGAGCTCGACATCCCCAGGCCACGACGGTGCCGCCCTATCTCCACGGCGGCTAGGGTTTGAGAGGCCAAGGCCAGCCGGCCCACCGCCGCCCCATCTCCGACCTCGACCTCTGTCCCTCGGCTCTGTCCTTGAGGTTGTAGCGTCGCCGCGTGGGGTCTTCCTCTGACCTATAGAGCCGCCGCCGCCCGTCTCCGTCCTCGACCTCCCTTGCTATGCCCTCCCTCCCTTGGGCCGGTCTTCTCCCGGTACGCCAACCCCCTTCTCCACTGAAGCCACAGAGCTTTCACCTTCCTCCTCAATCATCTGATACTCTGCCAAGCGTTCATTCACAATACTGTTTTTGTTGACATCAGGAATGCTATCCAAACAACATTGAAATACTTTAGTTATTTAACAGTTGTGATGACATATTCAGTAATTAATGAAGCCTATGCCTGTTGATTCGACAAGATAGCATGCTTCTTAAACAGACCGAAGCTAACAATTATGCAAGGAAAAATGATTGTACAGACATCATGCGGCCTAGGGCATGTATAAGATTGAGAATATCCTGAATTTATTTCCACAGATAATGAAATGCAAATTATATAGCTTGTGTACAACTCTAGATCAGTGTGTGATCAACTATCTAGTCCATCAAATTTTAGTCCAAACAGCTAATATAGATTAATATTGATTACACTCCAGTTTCGATAGTCATGTTACCATGATCTGCATAATGACAAGCATATTTCACATAAAAAAGAAGAAGTAACAATTAGTCACTGATACATGTGTGCCAGACCTTGCTTGTCCAGAAGCTTATTCTTCTGTTAAGAGAATCCATAGGTATGCCAAATTCTGTAGCAAGTGTCTTTGAAGTCCAACTGCAAAGTTCGATAGATTAGTCAAAAGAGTACAGATGATAAATACAATAATACAGTTCTTTAAATACCTAGAATTTTCTTGAAATTGCATTATGATTGCAGCATGCACAGGAGCTACAGTAACTGCATGATTCTTCCCTCAAATTGCAGTTCTAACTGCAAAAGCAAAGAGAGTGTTATAGCTTATACCCACTTCACATACCAAGATATGTTTTCATAGTACCCATTAACTAAATCTGTTTTTCCAACCTTGACTGCTGTTCCAAGATTTTTCTTCCATAATAGCTTTCGTGGAGTTTTTCTCTCTCAAAAGCTTAATTGACTAGTCAAAATGTGCATATGTAGTGCAATGCAATTACCACATGATGATCTACAACTACAACTAAAAAAAAAGATTAGCAAAAATATCCACCAGAATAAGAGACAAGGATGATTTCTAGAAATGATGAACCACAGTGGGGTAAATATGAACTGAACTGGAAATTTCCAAACACCGACAAAAAGGGGGCATTTTGGGATACTTATTAGGGTCACAACTTTACCTGATGACCTTTTCCCTTTGATCTCCTTTTCTGTTGTGGGTTTCTTCTTCCTAGAAAAAACCTTTGCACAATCATTGGGGCTTTCTTTTTCCTAGAACTACTTACAGCGCCTGATCAGTCCTTGCTACTTGATTGATTTAATAGTTATAATTGTTTTGTTACTTCAATGCTCTATTGCTTCTAAAAATTCAGATTAAACTCATTTTCAATGAACTGCTCATTTCAGTCAACAGTTTATATAGTTTGCTTTGTTCTTCCCCAACAGATAGCTGTAGTTTACTATTCCTGGCTACATTCTATGGTTGCTGGCTTGCTGTTGTCCTAAACTACAATTTCGTACTATTAACTATATATTTTTATTTGGTTCAGATTTTCCTCTGTCCAATGTGCAGCTTGGGGGGCCACTGCTGTTTTTTGGCTATTTTTGCCATTAGCTGCTGCTCTATGTTTGCTAAGCGGCTGTTTTTTTTTTTTGCCAAATCTCCCCTCTCATCTCCTCTCCTTTGTTTTGCCGATGATGAAATTATCCAAATCTATGCATTATATAGAATATGAGCCAATGATCAAAAACTTGTGAGGAACTTGGCATCATTACCAGCCGCCGCTACATTACCTTCTCCTCTCTTCTCTGTTATGATGCCTTGATGCTCCAAGTTCATGATCAAATGATGATTGACATATTTCTGAGGCCTCTACTACTGCTACTACTCGTTTTTTTATATATTGTTGTTTTATAGGACTACTTTGGTTTATAAACCTTTTTGATTTCTTATACCTTCTTGCGTACCTAAAGCACACTTTCTTTTAGGTTCACATTAATGTATGAAAATACTTTTGTGTCTGTGGTTCTCTAATTCTTTGAGACTACACATGTGCAGTATCTGGGAAAAAAAATATAGGAACATTTTAATTGGACAATTTGTTGTGACACTTGATTCATGGCTTTCAAACTCTAAACTGTGTTGCCAACAATATACTTGAGCAGGTTCCTTTTTTTCACCTATTTTCTAAGACTTACTTTTTTTATAAAAATCTTCTGCACACTCGTAGCCATATTGTTGCTGTCAGACCTGAATACCTGATATCATAAGGACCATTGCGCGGAGTGTGGGTATAAAACAAGGAGGGGCTAAATTTCAATGACAACTATAGCAGCTAGCAGCAATATGATGTAATAGGCTCTTCTGTGATTTTTTATTTGTTTCCTACGGCCTAGGCTTTTTACTTTTCATGCATAACTTCACAGCATGATAGAGCAGTTGTTACATAGTAATTGGATGATAGCAGTACTATATGCCGTGACAAAACATGCAACCAAGGGAGGGCCAAGAGCCCAGGTTCGCCTCCACAATGCTCTGCCAGTACACGATGATGGGTGGGGGTGCAAATGGGTGCAATAGGCTCCAGGCTGACTTTGACATTTTGGTCAATAACATTTAGAGAAAGATGAGATACTGCAGGCAGGCAGTGTTGCCGCGGCTGCCGTTGCGGATGTTGTGAGCCTAAATTAAAGCACTGTAGTATGGCTGCGCTAGCTAGAACTACCACCTGCACAGAGGTTGTGATTGTTATTCCTATTCTCAACTTCTTGGATACCCTGCAACATATAGGGATCAATAGTAGAACAAGTCGAGATTTTGGTTAAATTATCACAGTTTGTCCTGAGCAAAACTGACTCAAAGATTATTGCAATTGTATCCCTTATTTTGTTACCATCTAAAACAGTAGTTCTTCAGTTAGTTTTTTACACCAGCTCTATTAAAGCTGTTGATTGCTTGAATCTACATTTTACGTCAACCCATTCTGCTTAGCTGTCTAAAAAAATTGCAGTCCAGATAAAGTAAACAGAAAAATACAGGACCCGGGGCTGCAGCAATGTCTTTGTAAATTTATGTCTGTTGATCTCCTTCCCACAAATCTGCATTTGTAATCATTTTTTAGTCTTCAGCATTTTTGTGCTAATCACCTGACAACGACCAGTGATATGATGGCCTATACATCGTGGTTCAATGGTCTCGCTGATTGCCTGATTCAAACAAAGAGCCAAAGAGGTGGGACTTAGTTTGCCTACCTCTCAAATCTGGATAGTGTCATCAAATTTGTGCTCTTCACGCTCTGTAAAGGCTTAACAAGGTGTATGTATATCGGCTAGCTTTTTATTCATACTTGGACGAGTGGTGCATATAACATGCTGTTTCAACCAAACAATTCATATGATATTACCTTCGCATTGCATTTCAGCATATATAATTTTGCATCAAAGGTTCTGTCATACATTCCCTCCATAGTCTGTTATATGGCCAGTAATATATATGGTCACTAGTTCATCGATTTTCTGCTAATAATGAGACCAATGCTGCTGTTTTTTGGCTATTTTTGCCATCAGCTGCTGCTCTATGTTTGCTAAGTAGCTGTTGCTTTTTTTTTTTTGCCAAATCTCTCCTCTCCTCTCCTCTCCTTTGTTTTGCTGATGATGAAATTGTTCAAGTCCATACATTATATGCAATATGAGCTGATGATCAATAACTTGTGAGGAACTTGACAACATTAGCAGCCGCCCCTACATTACCTTCTCATCTCTTCTCTGTTATGATGCCTTGATGCTCCAAGTTCATGATCAAATGATGATTGACATGTTTCTGAGGCCTCTACTACTGCTACTACTCGTTTTTTTATATATTGTTGTTTTATAGGACTACTTTGGTTTATAGACCTTTTTGATTTCCTATACCTTCTCACATACCTAAAGCACACTTTCTTGCATCTATTAGAATAAAGCGCGCCAGACAGTGCAACCCGATACCCTGAGCATGATGAGCAGCCAACCTATGAGGAGCAAGCACTAGAGGACCAACTTACTCAGGAGCAGTTCGATAATGAGTTAGAAAAGGATCTAGAAGTGATGCTTACTCAGGAGCAGTGTGACGAGGAGGAAGGGGGAGCAGAAGGAAGAGCAGGAGAGGCTGTTGAAGGTGAAGAAGAAGAGGATGATGATGATGATGATGACTCAGAAGAGGGATATGTAAGTCCCGAGGATCCTTTCCCACATGAAGCCAGAAGGAGACCAACGGAGGTAGATTTGGATAAGGATTTTGACCCAAATGAGGAGGTAGGGATAAAGCCTTAGCTTATAAATTTTACTAAAGCTTTGGTTGTATTACCTCTGCTAACACTTTGACCTGTCGTATATACAGGTCCCTCCTAAAACTCGGAAAAGACGACGTCGACGTCCGCGACATCTCGCTGGACAAGATGGAGTAGAGGAAAGGAGAGCAAAGGCAACAGCCATAGAGACGGACATTGAGGCCTCTGCTCCACAACCTCAAGACACAACCACGAACACGACTACCAAGCCAAAGAGGAAACGAGGGTATAGAAAAGCAAATCAATATCCAGATAAGGCATGCTATATGATAACGGAGGTCGAGACAGCAGGGGAGATCCTTGAGCCGAAGGAATTCAGAGGATGATTCTGTAATGCAATCGGGGCCTTAGTAAGAGATAAATTGAACCTAGCAATCCCTAACTAGAAAGAGGTACCAGAGAAGAAAAATGATGAACTATGGGATAAGCAGCTGAAGCTCAATTTTAGATTTCCAGAGGATAAGCAAGAACTGGTAAAAAAATGCTATCAAGATCATGGGAGAGTCATTCCAACGTTGGAGGTCAGAGCTCAACAAGAAGTATATCCAAAAGGGGTTAACTCCCTTCAACGAGTTTGGCAACATAACTCCTAGTCAATGGGAGGAGCTTGTGGCTCAGAAGACTTCACCAGAGGCATTGGAGCTCAGTGCCCATAACACCGAGCTGGCGAAGAAGAACAAACACCACCATCATCTAGGCCCCGATGGCTACTATGCCAAGGACGAGCAGTTTAGAAAGATGGACGAAGAGGCCACAACTTTTGGGAATATCAATGTGAAGAATTTGAAGGTACGCTCAAGGAATTGGATATATGCGAGGAGTACAGAATCATCCAGCGGTAATCTTAAGTTTGATAAGCCGGAGACCCAAGAGGCAGTATCAAGGATACTAAAATATGCTGAAGACAAGAAGAGTGTCATCTGCCTATGTGGTAGTGCCGTAGGTTGGGCGCGGCAGTGCCGCATGCTGTAGCGACTTTCTACAGTTTAAGATAACATTCCATCGATGACTCTCTATTGTGGTTGGACTTGTTCACTAGATGTATTACTGATTTAATTATGATGTCACTTTGCCTATCAAATGCTCAACTCCATAGTTCTTGTTAGATATCTACTTCTGAGATTGTGTAATGGTCTAGGAGTGTATTTGAGAAGTGGTTTGAGTTAGCAAGAAGAAACTGATCATGGGCTAGGTGAAGCACCAGGTGCGACAGTGCCGCCCCTAGGGTGCGGTAGTGCCACACAACCTGACATAGTTCTGTTCAGGGTGCTTTCCTCGCTCAAGATTTGAAACTTCTCACCTATTCAAATCATTTCACAAGTATTCTTCTACCCTCCATTCATACAGTTTCTCATGTGGGTCTATATTTTTGCATAGATGGCATCCGGAGGAGATGATGAGTGGAGGATCAAGAGGAAGTTTGATGCTCCTAGAGAAAAGTCACCCTCTCATCATGCTAGAGGTGCAGCAGATAGCAGCAGAGGGGCAGCAAGTGTTGCTTGAGACAGGGGGAGCCGTGATGAGCAAATCCGACAAGAGAAAGCCTTGGAGAGAGTTGGACGTGTCATCCCTCCTGATGCATGCTTGGAGACACCACCTCATCTTGATGAGTTCAATCTATCTTATATCAAAAACTATGACGAGGATGTGGTGGAGAAGAGAGCAAATGACACTCGTTAGCATCCAGTTGTTGACTATATGGGTAAGTAGAAAGTGGTTTAGGAAGCTAGAGAAGAGAACCCATATTTGGTATCAAAGGACTTGAGTGTTGATTATAGATTTTGGAATGTCTTCCATTCCAACTTCTATACCTCAGTCATTTTGAACAACGAGAAATCCAAGATTGTGAAGATGCAATACATTTAGCCCTGGGCAAATTTAACCGAGAACCAAAACCGAACCGAAAGAACCAGAACCGAAACCAAAAGAACCAGAACCAAAAAATTCAGTTCCTTATTCGGTTCCTGATATTGAGGAACCAAAATAACCGAAGAAAATTTGGTTCCTACTATCGGTTAACAGAATTAACCGAAAGAACCGAATTACATGAATTATGCTGCACTTACTTGTATTTTATAAGATTATGTTCGGTTTATGTGTTGTGTTTTATATTTGAAATTTTGAACTACTAAATATTTGTGTTACTATATTGCTATTGTTTTCTTTTACATTATTATTATTAAAAATAAATATAGTGTTGCATAAATTTGCCTTAGAACACGTATATTTATTGTTGTCTTGAGGTCTTCGGAAAAAATTTGGTTAGTTCGGTTAGAACCAAAACCAAACCAAAATAACCGAGAACCAAAATGCTCGGTTCCTAAAATTTTTTGGAACCAATCGGTTCCCATTTTCTAGGAACTGAATTTCATCAAAAACTGAGGGAACCGAACCGAGAACCGAACGTCCAACCTGAAGTACATTGATTGGGAGGAGTTAAGAGAGAAGAATGACCCTGATTTCAATTAGGCAATTTAGGCTTGTGAGAGATTTGGTTTGACAGATATTATGGCCTTCAGGTATGATTGGAACATAGAGGTGCTAGCTTAGTTCCATGCCACCTACTTCTACAAAAGCGACATCGATGAGATACATTGGATGATAGAAGGTCGACACTATCGTGTTGATTTTGTGACCTTCAGCCGTATCCTTGGCTTTGATGAGGAGCGCCATGGGTTCTCTTATATTCATGATGAGAGGAGGGCTAAGATTAGAGAGATAGCTTTCATGTATCTTGCCAGTAGAGCTGCAGATGGCAAAGTGAAGGGCCTAAAGAGCTACTATTACATTCTCAACAGCCTGATCAGGCACACAATTAATCCCAAAGATGGAGCCGCATCTGTTCTTAATAGATATGTGAGTAATGTGCTTGCTAGGTTTGCTCTAGGTGGAGACAAGTTCAATGTTTCTCACTTAATGTGGCAAGAGATTCGAGTGGCAATGGATTATGTAAGAAAGGGGCTGCCCTATGCTCCTTACTTGATGTTTGTGATAGAGAGAGTGACTGGCTATCAGTTCTTCAAGGATAGATTGCATGAGTGTTGGTATTTATTAACTTGTCATTTGTTTAAGTAGCCACCTAATATGGTTGACATTTCTTAGCATCACTTTTACTAAGTTGTCATCCCTAGTGATGATGCCAGGTTTGCTTATTGGTACTACCTAGTGCCACCTCTAGAATGATACTAAGAAGTACTTTAGTATTTTATGTGACTAGAAAGAATGTATATATATGAAAGGGATCTGCAAGTGCACATATAATATACTATTGTAGCACTTAACCTGGGAGTATTCTAGGTATCGTTATTTATATTTTTACCACAGGGAAGATGGGCAGTTGGAATATATTGATAACTTATTCTTTTAATGGAGAAATAAACCATAACCATTACTATACTCATAACAGGGGTAAGTCAAGAGATAAATATATATGAATGGTAAATGATAACTGATCATTGATTACTCAGAGTACTTTCTATGGCATTAGCATGGCTAAGTAGAATATTAGAGGAATAATTCCTAAGTCATTCTTAATTACAAGTCAAAGCATATGTTGATTAGTGCAATTATACTTAGTAGTGATGGCTAAGATCAACTTCATATCTACACATAAGGGATATTACTAAGGAAGATTAAGAACATAGCTTGTCTTCCTTTGTAACTAGATCCTACTTGTCCTATATTTGGGGAGTGGACTATAAAGAACTCAACAGGAGTGTCACATCCGCGATCTACCACATGGCCCGGAATATAGGGTGCATCCGCAGGTAAACACGTATAAGCACCACGCTTACACAATGTCGGCCACTCACCCCTGGCACCTTAGAGCGAGCGCTACATGAACTTATGCTTGAACATGATGATAATCTAACTATACTAAGCATATAATCAAAGTAGATGATGAACTTGAAACTAGGAACATGAATAATATTAAGAACAATGTCGAATTAATTGTAGCAAATTTATGAATAATGAAGGATACAAAAGAAGATACAAGGGGCTATATCAAGCCACGCTCTTGACAAGATCTTGAATCCAAGCGAAGCTTGCCTTCCTCTAGACCTAGCCTAGCTAGCTATGCCCTAGAATATGGTGGAGCTCTGAGGATGATTAGGGTTTCTGTCTTCTTGACTGAATGACTTATGCCTGAGGGAGGGGGTAGGGGCTGGTATATATAGGCCGTAGCATCAATTCTAAGCACTCAGATCAAACTAACTTTAAAGGACGGCATAGATGCAAACCCTAAGACGGTGGAGAACCAATGTTCGAAGGAGGAGGCTGACAGTGGGGCCCATAGGCTAGCCGATCTGTAGGTGGGACCGAATAGCCCCACCTGGTGGTGTCTCATGGTCTTCTTTGGTGGTTTGGCTTCTGGTGTCCTCTAGAACCTTCTGGAGTTGTTTTCACCATGGATAAGCGCGATTACTTCTAACATCTAGGTCCATCTTGATAATTTTCTAGATAAACCTGGTGGAAAGCACAGATTCACCAAAACTTGTAGAATTTATTATTTTAAACCCCTAAACCTATGTTGGTGATTATTTTCATTCCCTTATTCAAGTTCTATTGATGGTTTATAATGTTTATAACTACCATCAACAAACTCCTCCAAGCTTAACCTTTGCTCGTCCCTGAGCAATGCTAAACTCAGCAAATGGATCAGGAGTTGCATCAATATTTTTATTCCTCAAAAGTACACCTACGTTCAAATAAGAATTCTCCTCCGGATTAGAACAAACTATTCTGACTTTCAAACTTACTCATATTATCTTTAACCATGGGGCTTCTTAGCCTTCACTTGGGTCTTAGGCAATTGAAAGACAGAAGGATCAAGTCAAGCACCATGTCTCAAGTTCTTTGCTCAACTATTATTATTCTAGAGTTTTTATAAGTTTTCAAAAATAAAAGTCAGCGCTTCCATTGTATGACACTCTCGGGTCTCTCAATATATGTGGTATTTGTGGATCCTCACCAAGGCAATAGTGATGTTATGCTTTTCTCTTCCTACAACTAAGGCTGATGTGGAGCTCATAGGAGTGGAGAAAGCATGTAAGAGCATACTTGCAATGCATATATTGTAAAGTCAAACCTTGGATCCAAAGAGAGTTGAGTCATACAATCAAATCAAGATGTGCATGTGTGTGGATGTATGGTATATATATATATATATGTGTGTGTGTGTGTGTGTGTGGTAGCTAACCTAATTCTACTATGTTTTTTGAAAACATGTCTCTCTTTTGAAACTTGAAAACAGCTTTGCAAGAAAACATGGGGTATCTTATTTATCTCTCCTTTTTTCAGGCGAGCATCTAAGTATCTATTATTTTAGATATCTCGGTCACTTGTCCAATTTTTTTCAACTCTTTTTATTTCATGAATAACTTTTGCATAGCCCGTGCCTTTTTTCTACAACAAAACTCTTTAGAGATAGCAACAAGAACTTAGAACATTTATTTGGTGAATATCCTGTCAAACATATTTTTGGTATTTTCTCTCAGTGTAGGAGTAAAACATTTTTTGGGTAGATTTAAATGGAATGACATGTTTTTGCGCCTACCCTGGTGTAGGAATAGTGCATATGTGGGTGGTGTGTACGTGATCTTGATTTTAAGAGGATGACAAACCTCTCATAAGGGTCAACAAAGCTTGACTAAACTCAAGACAAAACAAGCAACATATATGAGTGGAAGTTTTCCTAGTCTAAATATCATATTTGGCTCTGATAGGAATTCAAGCTATCATACAGAAAGTCATCATGTAGCATTTTTATGTTTTTCAAAAGATAAATCTACAAAACTTTTGTATCACTTGGAACAAGATAAACAACAGCTCAGACCTTCTCATATCATATCCGTCAACTACCTAGATTTAGATCAAGCATATGCTACCCACGAGTTTAAAGTTCAGAGTAAATTCTTGTATCAAAATAGTCTTATCCAAAACTCGAGAGAATTAAAGGTTGAAAACTAGATACTTGAAAGGAATTATAATAGAGCAACTATTCATCATTTCCATTTAGGAGATTACCTCAGAGTCCTTTTATTTATTCAGCTCTCAAAAATTAAACTTAAATAAATCTAGATATATGGTTTTATTTTGTTTTCATTTTTAAATCGCACCATACTTATATATAGTTATCACAAAGACGACATTTTTATTTTGCTTTTAGTTATGCATTTTTCATTTTTTTCAACTAGCAAACTTAAGAATAACAAAAGGAAAGAAATACTTAGCTAGATACATGGGGAATGCTCTTCCCCCAAGCTGGATGTTGTCATGGTCGAATGTTAAAGTTGAGTGATCCTTCTCAAAGCAGTCTTGTCAGCTGATGGCCTTCTCATTCATCGGGTGAAGTGAGATGGATACGATTGCGTAAAGTTGCTCTTAATCTTGTGCATCATCCTACAAAATGTTAATAAGAACACCAAAACTCGTGGAACGGATTAGGATAAAAGGGTTAGTGGTCTGCCGTTCAGAGATTAGTTGTTCTTGGAATTGGAAATATTCTAGCAGGAAGTCTATCTAATATTTTTTGGATTTTCTGATATAATTGAATGCATGTTTTTTTAATTTTATGCCACCACAGTAAATATTCTTGCGGGTTTTTATACACCGTAGGATTATTCACATGGAGCTTAATATTTTATAATGCATCAATGAATTTTTTTTATTTTCTAAGTGCATTGCAAATGTAAAAAAGTCAATATGCTAAAGTGAAAATAATTCATGCAATGCTAAAAAAAGTAAATATAGATAACTGTTGGTATAAATTAATGCACACAGAATAATCTGCAGATGCACGGATATTATACCGATGTAGCACTTCACCGGGAGTACCCAGTTTTATATCGAACTCGAGGAAACATGTGTGAGAATAACCAAATCTAACTTATCACAACTTCACAACCAAGGCTAGATAATAGGAGCATAGAGGAGACTGCTAAGGTCTTCTAGTTCTAACTTCGGTAAGCTTTGTCTTCTATTATTCAATTTTGGAGATATTACTAAAGAAAACACATGTAGAGTATGTTTTCTATAGCAATAAAGTCCTGCTAGGCCTACTACTCGAAGGTGGACTACAAAGGATTCAACGAGGCTATAAGAGTCACCCTCGCGAGCTACCACCGATCTAGAAAATAGGGTACATCCATGAGTAACCGAGTCTAAGCACCATGCTTACACTACGAATACTACTTTAACCTAGGAGCTACAAGTATTAAAGTACTCAAAAGAGAGTCACAAACCTAAAGAATAATATGAACAAGATGTTTACTTAAATTAGAAGTCGATTACCAGAGAAATCTTAGAAACAAGCTCAAGAAGAACTTGATTCCGCTAGGGTACAAGCCGTAGAGTGAGCACTGATAGGCCAGGACTCCTCTAAAACTCTTCCCTCTCACTCTATCTCTCTATCTCTAATATAAGACTAGATCCTATTGATGACTAATCTTCTCTTGATTGCTAGCTCTGATCCTAGTAGACATATGTATTAGGGTTTCTGACCTTAGGCTCTTAGGACCAAATGCCGATGCCCTAGAGGAGGGGGTGCAGGTAGGTATATAGGCCAAAGCATTAATCCTAAGCCCTCGGATCAAACCGACTTGAATAAACGGCAGAGATGCAATCCTTAAGGCGGTGGAGAACCGACGTAACAATGAGGGACTGCTAGGTGGACCCCATAGGCCGACCGGCCTACAGGTGGGGCTGGCCAGCCCTACATGTCCGGGGCATGAGCTCCATTTCAGTGGAGAGCCTCCTGGAGTCTTCTATAGTCTTCCCACGCTGTTTAAGCTATGGAATTCCATGATTTCCTTTGACGAATAGGTCCTCCTTGGCAGTTTTCTGATTAAATGCTGCTAGAAACACATATTCACCAAAACTCATAAAAATTGTCAGTTAAACCCCCTAAGTCTATGTTGGTGATCCATTTTAGCCATTTATTCAAGTTATATTGATGGTTTATGATGAATGTTAACTACCATCAACAAGCTCCCCCACACTTAGGCTTTTACTCGTCCTCGATAAAAAGGATGGATTACTCAAGACATAACCTTAGGATAAGTCATCAACATAAAATAATTCCTAGTCATACATGCACTGCAGGATTCAAAATGTCTACCATGAAACTTTGGGCGGTTGAAGAATGGAACAGCTTGAAACATATCACCTTTTTCTTTCAATCAAGTCAATTGGAGATACATTTTTTGATTTTGATTAAACAAAACATAGCTTACCTTCTACTCTTGTAGTACTCTCAAATCACTCTGTATATATGGTATTTTTGGATCCTCACCAAGGCAATGATGACTTTGCCTTCTTTTTACCTATTTCTAAAAGCTTATGTGGAGCTTAGGTAGGGATATATATGAGAACATACTTGCATTGCATATATTGTAAAGTCAAAACAAGGATCCAAGGAGAAAGATGTCATACTCTTAGATCAAAATGTGCATGTGTATATATATATATATATATATATATATATATATATATATGGTGGCTAATCTAATTCTAGTATGCTCCTTGAAACCTATCTCTCTTGTTTAAAACTTGAAAAATACTTCGCAAGTAAACATGGGCTATCTTATTCGTCTCTCTTCTTTTTTTTCTTCTTTTTTCAGGCGGGCATCTGAGTACCCATTGTTTTAGATATCTTGGGCACTTGTCCATTTTTTCAATACTTTTTCTCTTTTTCTTTCTTTTATGAATAACTTTTGCATAGCCCATGTCTCTTTTTCTGCAATTAAAACTTTTCAAGAGAGATATTTAAAAGAACTTGGAGCATTTATCCTAACAAACTTATTTTTGTGTGTATTCCCAATGTAGGAGTAGAACATTCTTATGTGGATGGAAAACATATTGCTGTATAGCCCTTGTGTAGGACCAGCACATATATATGGAGTGTACATGATCTTGATCTTGAGAGCATGATAAGTTTCTCAACAAGGGTCTCAAGGTTTGATCAAAACTCAACACAATAGCTAGTAGCATATGTAGAAGGTTTCTCTAATCTATCCTATCATGTTTGGCTCTGGTGAGATGTTGCTTACCACAAAAGAGAGGTGTATCTATTCTTTTTACTTTTTGAAATAAAATTCTCCAATAACAAGACATCAAGAATCAAGTTCTCATTATTCTACTATGTCTCATTCCACAACAACTTAAGTAACATGGGGTCACTAATAATAAGTTTCCAACAGTAACATGACTTCTAGGAAAAGTATTATGTGAGTCTATCCTTTAGTCATGACTAAAATAATCGTTCTTAAGGTTTTAAAATTGTTTTATCAAAGGATTTTCAATTTGGTTCGAAACATAAAGCATAACATATGAAAATAGAGTGTATTGTGCTCAAACCTGACTGAGGACAAAGCTCGGGGCGAGGTGGCACCGTGATGGGCTAGCCGACCCAAAGAGAAGGCCGGGCAGCCTGCTCTAGGGGCTGCTCAAGGCCCGCTTCGTTGTACGTGGTCCTTGATCTATTGCTTTCTGAATTTCATGATTTTCGCTATTAAATTCTGTCTTGTTGTCGCATTGTGTCTCCCCTACACTTGTTTTCCTATATACCTTTATGCACATGTGGAGATAAAACACATATCCAAAAGAAATAGTGTTGATACCAAAATTTGGCAAGTTTACCCTAACATGAACGAGTCAGCTGATGGCGTCAAAGGTAGGAAAGTCTCCTAATTTAAAGATATTTATGAAATGGGGCCAAAAATATTCTTTAATACATTTGGAGGTGTATTTGGGAAAGCTTGACGTCTAGGAGCTCTTCATCAGCCAAGAAACATTGTTTAATATATTCGGGAGAAGCAGATGTCCAGAAGCTCATCACGTGAAGGCAAAGGAAAGACAGGAAAGCCAAAAGATTGTTTAAGCTGAATCATCTCCATTGTCGAGTAAGAAAAGATATGATAATCTAGAGCTGAAGCAAGGCAAATTCTCTCTCGGTGGTTGGATGTTGGCGCCTGGTATGTAAATCAAAGTTCAAGTTCAGCATGCCTTACGTAGGTGCCATATTCTGGAGTCATCAAATTTAATATGGTACGAAATCAAATAATCAATGCAAGTTTAGGCCTAGTGCATGGACTTGTCAGCTTATATACATGGACATGCAGCCAGCTGACCACCTGGTGTACGTCATACATGGTTTGCTTTTGGAGCAAATGTGTTCAGGACGTGTTAAGCCGAGTTAGATTGGATTTGATTCGGCTATCTACGGAAAGAAGCTGATAAATATTATTGGAAGATGGCGGACTCTAGGATATATATCAAGGAAGAATACATCAGCCAAGAAGTTTTATTAGCAAGGATTCTAGAAAAGGGAAATTAGAGTCCATGTACTTTAGTATTTCTTTTTTATTGCTAGGCAAGTTAGGTACATGGCTTGTTAGGAGTTATTAGCCCAGGGTATAATATAAACCCCTGGCTATTATATCAAGGACATCCACACATTAATCAAAATCAGTCTTTACTTTTTGGCTTCACACCAACCCTTAAGAGTAGGAGCAATGTAGCTTTTTGGTAAGTTCTTCAGCAAACAGGGCTGCATCGACTGATCGACCTCCAGCTTGCTTGTGAGTACCGTCACAACTTGTATTGTGCTTGTAAAGCTGCATCAACTGATTGATCTTTTATGAGCCACAATATACGTTAGTTATCGATTTGTATCGTAGTTTGTAAGGCTACATCAACTGATTGATCTCTTATGAATCATAATATAGATCAAAGTTATCGATCTTGTGTTAAATAACTTGTTGTTTAATACAATATCACTAGTTATTGAATCTGCTAAGATTAGTAAGATTTGTCTTGCTGTTTTTGGTTGATTCACCAGTTATCGATCTTGTTATAATTAATATTTTATTAATTATAGCAAATCATCTGATTGAGATAGAGATAGATCGACATCATATCATCTTAATTAGTTGTCCTTTGATCTAGTCACGCTTTAAATCTCATAATTGATGACTTAATTCCGCTAGATCGGCTGTTTTCTCTATTCAAATCAAACATAGTATGTATCCAAAGACATATTTCAATATTGAATAAACTCACTAGTTAATAAGATCTAATTTAATGACACTACCATAGCTGCATCGATCCAGTCGAACCTCACTAGTAAGACTTTAGATTAGAAATTATTGATTAGTGGTTTTGTTCATGATCGAGATATGTACTTTGTTTGTTTGCTATGCCTGCATCGGTTGTTTTAGTCGATTTCCTATGCCCTCACACATATAGCATGTTTTCATGAATCTGTTAACATATAGATGGTTTTATAGATTCTTTGGCTTTAGTTTGCTATCATTATCATAGCTGCATCGATCTGGTCGAACCTCACTGTTGATGATAATAGATTAGATTCAGATTATTTATGGATTCATTTATGGTAAACAGTTGACTGTTCGTGTGTTATACTCTTTTCATCAAACTTATCGGCTCAATGTTTTATATCGATCATGTTGTATTTAGCCAATGATATTTCCTGATTCAAAGATCTTCATTCCATGAATATGCTGGATATCGACTATTTAGTCGATAGCCTCATTGAATCGGCTATTTGACCACAAATTGGAAGTGTCTGGTGGAACACCAACATATTCCACCTTAACTACTGATTATTCTCTCCTTGTCAATTGCAGGGTCAAATTGACTGGCACGCCTTTGGTCCTGAAATCGACCATTCTTGTGTTGAAGCTAAGTAGATCTTTTGGTTTACTTCATCAAGATCATTCGGCTTGCTATGTGTTGATCACATCGCCACATTTTTGTGTTAACAAATAGAGAGCAGATAATAATAATAAGACTCCTTTAATATTATAAGGCACTTTATTACACAAACCAAACTAAGCATAAACTTCTAACAATCTGAGCTAGCAAGTAACCTAAACATACTATTTTTAAACACATGACCTAACCACTTGTGCCTTATTATCAACTACCTAATTCTCACTTCCTCATCTTAGCAACAAAATGATTTGAAGCGTTTAAATCTTGTTGCAAGCTCTTACGATAAACGTGTTCTTCATCGATTCTCTGTTCTAAGGTATAGATAACATCGCTTAGATCTTTAATATTCTTCTCTAAGAGGGCAATGGTCATCCATGGACACTTATCCTCATTCTCTAGAACAGCTGGTGGTGCCTTCCTTTTCTTAGAGGGAACAACCTTGATCTGCTCTAGCATAGCTCGGACTCCATCAATGGTTGTATGTGGGTTGACCGACGCATACTTTGTGCATGTAACATATCCAAACTTATTGGTCTTTACCCTGGTCAGCATCTCATTCACCCTTGGAGGAAGGAGGTTGATCTCCTTCAGGACCTTGATTGTCGGTGGCATGTCGGGTTGACGGGACTTGTCTTTAAGAAGTAGACGTGGTGGCGACGGAGCAAGGACCGGATGATGGATGGTTTGGGCAAAGTAGGATTGGTTGGAGGAAACATGAGCTACTCCTCGTGGTAGGATGATGCTTAGTGGTATGGCTTCATTGACTCTGTAGGGAACGATCTGCTTGTTGGCCATGGGGACTAGAGAGGAGGAGAGCTTTGCTACTATTGGAGAGAGAAGGCTTTGATGGGATGGCTATGGAGGCAGGTAGGGGCTCACTTATATAGTGGGAACAACTTTCAGCAGGGGTCAAGATCTATCCATTAGATGTCTCGTAACGAAAGAAAAATGAATGCATCGAAAAACTATGGGATTGTGGGGAGGAAAGATCTAGAAGGCACGAGAGAATCAATCGGGCATGAGAGGGCTGACAGGTGGGCCAGCTAGCCTGTAGGTGGGGCCAGCTGGCCCCACACATCATCTTCTTACCTGGTTTTTCTTGGGGTGGTTTCTAATCCCAAAAAGTATATTTATGCATTACGAAATGTAAAGAGGATGGCAGAGGTGTAAATCTATGGTAAAATCAGAAAATCTACCTCATCCAAATCCTTAGGTGGCTTTTTAGGTTCTAGAAAGATCTTGAGATGGTGGCCATTTACCCTGAATAACATACCTTCATCATTTTGAAGCGTTGCTGCTCCATGCGACGAGGTGCTTATCACCTTGAATGGTCCTTCCCATTTGCTTTAAAGTTTTTCGTGCCCGAATAATTTCACCCTGGAATTAAAAAGTAATACCTTATCTCTTGGGGCGAACTCCTTCTTGATCCTCTTGTCATGCCATCTCTTTGTTCTCTCCATATATATCTTAGCGTTATGATATGCTTTTTCACGCCATTCATTAAGCTCAGAGAGTTGCATCTTCCTCTTGGTTCCTATGACTTCAAAGTCCATGTTCCATCGCTTGATGGCCCAATGAGCCTTGAATTCTAGCTCAACAGGTAGATGATAGGTCTTTCAGTAGACAAGTTCATATGGTGACATACCAAGTGGTGTTTTATAGGCTATTCTATAAGCCTATAGTGCATCAGGTAGCCTATCCTTCCATGTAGTCTCCATCTCATTGACTGTCTTCTGCAGAATATTCTTGATTTGTTTATTTGATATTTCTGCTTGGCCACTTGTCTGAGGGTGGTATTGAGTAGTGACATTATGATGGATCCCATGTTTTGACAAGTAGTTGTGAAAGTTGTTGTTAGTGAAATGAGTGCCTCCATCACTAATCACCATCCTTGGAACTCCGAATCTTGGAAATATTGTCTCTTCAAACATCTTCTTAGAGTTCTTAGCATCAGCAGCTCTGCATGGCATGGCTTCAGCCCACTTAGAGACATAGTCAACTGCCACCAAGATGTATTCACAATTCTTTGACTTTGGAAAAGGTCCCATGTAGTCGATTCCCCAGACATCAAAGAGCTCGATCTAGAGGTTGTTGGTGAGTGGCATGGCATCTCTTGAATTGATATTCCCGTGCCTCTGACACGCTCCACATCTTCGAATGAAGTCCTTCGTGTCTTCATATATGGTTGCCAAAAAGAATCCACTTTGCTAGATCTTTGAATGAGTGTGGAATGCGCCATAATGTCCTCCATATGGTGATAAGTGGTATCGCTCGATGATCTTGATGTCTTCTTCCATCGGTACACATCTTTTAAGCAGGCCATCGGAGCAGACTTTGAAGAGGTATGATTCATCCCATATGTGGAGATGACTTTCATAGATGAGCTTCCATTTGTTCTCCCCTGGTGGTACATAATCTGCAACCATAAAGTTAACAATATTTATGTACCAGGGGTCGGATTTCGTGACTTTGAAGAGCATGTCGTCCCATAGTGAATCATTGATGGGCAATTTATGTGAATTCTCAAACTGCATTCTAGACAAGCGATCAGCAACAAAATTTTCTACTTCCTTTTTATATTTTATTTGTAAATCAAATTCTTGGAGTAACAAAATCCATCTTATTAATCTGGGTTTAGCATCTTTCTTAGTGAGCAGGTATTTTAAGGCAGCATGATTAGTATAAACAATTACCTTAGCTCCTACTAAGTAAGTTCTAAGCTTATCAATAGCAAAAACAACAGTCAGGAGTTCTTTTTTAGTTGCATAATTAAGTCGAGGTCCTGTCAAAGTTTTGCTAGCATAAGCAATTACATGATGCTTTTTATCTTTTGTTTGCCCCAAAACTGCCCCCACAACATAATCACTAGCATCACACAACGTTTTGCTTTTCCTGTCAAAGTGAAAGGAAAAAGCTTCCATCATAAGGTTTCATCTGTCATGCCTGCAATGCACAAGCATGCATAGGTCTGCTCAAACTCATTTAGGTGGGAATAGGGGTTTTCATCATCTTCACCCGAAAAGGATTGATTTTGAACCATGTTGATTAAACACGGGTGCAGCTCATAGCCAGGTGTTAGGATATGCTTTGAAGACTCTTGTGGCTATAGGCGTGTGCTCGTGGGTGCACCATATTGGTAGATAGGGGTGGATTCTCGATCCATGGTAAAAATAAAAGATAAATGATAAAGGATAATGATACAAGGATAAGCTAGGTTTGAAGTTAACTCAACAATCGTTTCTCCGGCAACGGCGCCAGAAATGTTTGTTGGTATAAATTAACGCATATAGAAGAATCTACAAGCACATGGATATTATACTGATGTAGCACTTCACCAGGAGTACCTAGTTTCATATCGAACTCGAGGAAACGTGTGTGAGAATAATTAAATTTAACTTATCCCAACTTCACAACCAAGGCTAGATAATAGGAGCATAGAGAAGACTGCTAAGGTCTTCTAATTCTAACTTCGGTAAGCTTTGTCTTCTATTGTTCAATTCTAGGAATATTACTAAAGAAAACACAGGCAGAGTATATTTTCTATAGCAATAAAGTCCTGCTAGGCCTACTAATGGGAGGTGGACTACTGAGAATTCAATGAGGCTATAAGAGTCACCCTCGTGAGCTACCACTAATCCAGAAAATAGGGTACATCCATGAGTAACCGAGTCTAAGCACCACTCTTACACTATGAATACTACTTTAACCTAAGAGCTACAAGGATTAAAGTACTCAAAAGAGAGTCACAAACCTGAAGAACAATATGAACAAGTTGCTTACTTGAATTAGAAGTCAATTACCAGAGAAATCTCAGAAACAAGCTCAAGAAGAACTTGATTCCGCCAGGGTACAAGCCGTAGAGTGAGCACTGATAGGATGGAACTCCTCCAAAACTCTTTCCTCTCACTCTTTCTCTCTATCTCTAATATAAGGCTAGATCCTATTGAGAACTAATCTTCTCTTGATTGCTAGCTCTGATCCTAGTAAACATATGTGTTAGGGTTTATGGCCTCAGGCTCTCAGGATCAAATACCAATGCCCTAGAGGTAGGGGGTGTAGGCAGGTATATATAGGCCAGAGCGTCAATCCTGAGCCCTCAGATCAAACCGATTTGAATAAACGGTGGAGATACAATCCTTAAGGTGGTGGAGAACCACGTAACAATGAGGGGCTGCCAGGTGGACCCCATAGGCTAGCTAGCCTGTAGGTGGGGATGACCAGTGCTACATGTCAAGGGCATGGGCTCTACTTCAATGGAGAGCCTCCTAGAGTCTTCTAGAGTCTTCCCACGCTGTTTACGTGACAGAATTCCATGATTTCTTTTAACAAATAGGCTCTCCTTGGTAATTTTCTGATTAAATCCTATTGGAAACACAGATTCACTAAAACTCATAGAATTTGTCACTTAAAACCCCTAAGTCTATGTTTGTGATCCATTTTAGCCATTTATTCAAGTTATATTTATGGTTTATGATGAATGTTAACTACCATCAACAATAACTTCCAATTTTACCTCTTGGCGAGGGTTCGGATTTTTAAGTCCTTTGGATAGGACTTTTCCAGTCTTGATCATTCCTTGGGTGCATCGGTTGGTCCTGAAGATGGAGACCTTGATGGTGGCACCTCTTGTGATGGTGACTCCAATGACGATGCCACCTTTTCCTTCCACACCTATTTGGTCTATGGATTCAAATTTGGCGGAATAGGTTCATCTTCCACAGGTTCTTCATCTTCTTCATTCTCATTCTTTGGGGATTGATTCCTTCGGTGTCGAGTTGATCGACGTCTCCTCTTGGAGCAGATCTTCTTTGGCTGCTCATAATGGTATAACTATTGAAATAGCAGCGTATCTTTTCTCCTAGAAATTAGAAGTGGACTTGTCCAGATCCAACGTAGATGATCGCATTTGTAGTGTTGAGGAATGGTCTTCCAAGGATGATGGGTACGTCGTCTTCTTCTTCTCCCATGTCTAGAACCATGAAATCGACCGAGACATAGTGATAATGTATTCTTACCATGATATCTTTCGGTATTCCCTCTAGAAATTGGATTGATTAATCCACCATCTGTAATTGCATATATGTAGGGAACAAAGATTCATCACCAAATAAGTACTCATATGTTACCTTGGACATTATGTTAACACCTGACCTGATGTTGTAGAAGGTCTTGTGGAATATTCTTTATCCAATGGTACACTCGATTGTTGGCACACCTAGATCGTCCTTCTTAGTAAGGAATGGTGAAGCGAGTAGGTGGTCGTACTTCGATCGAAGTGTGTTTATCATGTTGACTATTTCTTCTTCTGGCTGCCTGGCCTTGTTCTTCTTCTCCGGTTGTTTTTCTTCTTGCTCACTATTGTCTCTTCGGGTAGGTACGGTGTTTGTGGATGACCAGGAGATTGTAAGATACGATTCTTAAAAGTGAACTTCTCCTTTCTATCATTAATAGTGAAACAAATCTTGGCACTGTCCGCATAGATGATGGCTTTTATGGTGCTCAGGAAAGGTTGGCCCAAGATAATGGGTGTCCTTATATCTCCACCTGTTTCTAAAACCACAAAGTCTATAGGAACATAGGATTGTCCCACTCAAACAATGTCGTCTTCAAGAACTCCCTTGGGGTTGCAGAGTGACTGATTTGCAAGCTACAAATGTATGTTTGTGTACAACAAAGTATCTCCATTAATTTTATCATAAATTACGTTAGGCATTGTTGATGGTAGTTGCCATCCATGATGAACCATCAATATAACTTGAAATCATGCATGAAAATGATCACCAACATAGACTTAGGGGTTTAAATTAACAATTTCCATAAGTTTTGGTGAATCTGTGTTTTCAGCAGGGTTTATCCAGAAACCGTCAAGGTGGATCAAAACGACAAATAAAATCACGCTTATACGTGGCGTAAACAACTCTAGAAGGTTCCAGAGGACACCAGAAGACACTCCACCAAAGCAGGGACCGAGAGGCTTCCAAGTGGGGTCGATCAGCCCCACCTGCAGGCCGGCCGACCCCTTGGGCCCACATGTCAGCCTCCGCTCCGATGTCGGTTCCTCCACTACCCCCTAGATTGCGTCTATGTCGTTTATTCAAGTTGGTTTGATCAAAGGCTCAGAATTGTTGCTCTGGCCTATATATACCAGCCCCTGCCCCCTCCTTGAGGCATTCGATCATAAGTCAAGATCAAATCAGAGATTAGGGTTTCTAGAGGGAAGAGAATAGAGCTCCAATTCTTCAAAGTTCTAGTATAGGCTAGCTAGCAAGATTTAAGTAGAGTTTGGGCTATTTCTTAGGATCTCGGATTCGCTGTTTGGAGACTGGTAAAGCCATTGTATCCCTTTATATTTCGACTTTGTGCTACTTCAATACTATGTTTCTATTCATTATGTTCCTAGTTTGCTCTGGTTATATGCTTGATATAGTCATGATTGATGATGAATTTATGCATATGTTCACAAAGTGCTTAGCTCAGTACTTGAGTGGATTAAGTGGTCGACATTATGTAAGCGTGGTGCTTAAATATTGTTTACCTGCAGATGCACTCTACACTCCTCGTTTGTAGAACAAGTAGAACCTGGTTGCGAAGGGAGTCAAGCTCTATTCTTGATCTTTCTTAGTAATATTCCTTATGCATAGATACAAAGTTGGTTATGCTATAGATGAAAGTGTATATACTATAGTGTACAAGAGACTTAGTAAATAAGAAATGACTTAGGAATCTTTTTTCTCTTAATTAATCTCCTACCTAGCCATACTACATTTATGAGTATCTATTTCTATCTCTGGATTACTATCAATGTCTTACACTTATCATTTATTTATCATTTGACTTACCCCTGCTATAGCATGAGAGTTAATGATCTTGTCATAAGTATGCATATTTGTCAATATCTCTGCCACCCCATAGCTCCTACTTGTGGAAAATATAAATAACGATACCTGGCATACTCCTGGGTGAAATGCTACAATGGTATATTATCTGTGTGCTTGCGGATTTCTTAATATATATAAATTTACAAGTGTTCTCAATAATTACCAACAATGCATTTCTGACATCATTGCTAGGGTGACAACTTAGTAAAGAGTGATGCTAAGAAATACCAATAAGCATTTCTAGCGTCATTGCCGGGGAGGGGCACAAGGCTAAGAGAATTGATTAAATAAATACTTATTGATGAAATCATAACTATGCACCTCTGCTTTAGTAGGCTTACCCTTGGTTGTATTTGTTTATATCTTATATAGGGTATTACAAAATTGGTTCTGATTCATCAACAAATTCCATCAGAATCAAATCAATCAAGAGGAAGCTTAACACTAGTTTCTAAAGCTATGGCTGAAAAGACTCTGCACGAATTCTCTGCTCCAAGCACTGAGAACATTCACACTAGACCAACACTCAAAACCAACAACCTTAAGTTCGAACTGAAGCCAAGCCTCATCAACATGGTGCAAGCTACTCCATTTAGCGAAAGGCACATGATGATGCTAGTGTTCATCTTTAGAATTTCCTAGAGATTAGCAACACAATCACCATCAAGGACATTGCTCAAGACTTCATACTACTCTGCCTATTTCCATTCTCATTAGGGGGAAGGGTGAAACAGTGGTTCTACACCAACAAAGATGACATCAACACATGGGCAAAATGTTCAAAGGCCTTCCTAGCAAAGTTCTTCCCTATAGGCAAGACCAATGCCTTAAGAGGAAAGATTTCCAACTTCCAACAACAGAAGGGAGAAACCATTCTAGAAGCATGGGAACATTTTCAAGAATACATTTTTGATTGTCCTCATCATGGGATGGAACATTGGTTGTTCATGCAAAGTTTCTACCATGGGTTAACTCAGAAAGCTCATGAACAACTGGATGCTATTGTTGTTGGATCATTTATGTCACTCACCCTTGGAAAAGCTAAAACTCTCATGGAGAAGATAGCCTCTAACCAAGGCTAGTCTCAATGCAACATCCAAACATGCAATAAGATGTGTGTGCATTGTCAACCAAGATGGACGTACTGTTGAATTAGCTTGAACAATGAGCCAATTACAAGAAAGATCGTCAGGCCATTCAAGATGCTTTTAATTCCAAGAATATATGTGGATAATATTTAGGGGTTGATTTCCCCGAATATCAAGAAGACACAAATATTGTCATCAACAATCCCATTCCACAACAACAGAAACAAGGATGGGGGCAACATCAACAACAACGGTCAAATTCCCAAGGTAAGTACCTAGGTAATTACTATAATTCTTCTAATCCTAAACAACCATCCTTGAGAGATATGCTCTTAAAACAAGCTAAGATTAATGAGAATATTTCTAAGAAGTTTGCTTTTAATGATAAGGTCCTAGAAAACATAAACACTAAAATAGATAGTTTTTCTTCTACTATAAAAGACCAACTTAGCTATAATAAAAAGATAGAATCACAATTAGCTCCATTGATCGCTGCTATGCCTTTTGCCACTAACCTTGAAAAGGTCAACGCCATAACCACAAGAGGTGGTAAATCTACTCGTGATCCTCCATATCTAACAAGGATAGGTAAGACACCGGTAGTAGTACAAGAGGAGAAGAAGGACGATGAAGTTGAACAAGTTGAGCCACAAGCACAGGAAATGATGCAAGATTTTTATGACACTACCTTCCTACTGTTTCCATGCAGAAATTGAAAAGCCAAAATGGATGAGCAATTTGGTAAGTTTATAGAGGTAATTCAAAAGTTATATATCAATATTCCTCTGCTAGATGCCATACAGGTCCCTACCTATGCAAAGTATCTCAGAGACATTTTGAATAACAAGAGACCACTACCTACCACTAAAGTAATCAAGTTAACAGAGGAGTGTAGTGTGGCCATCCTAAACACATCACCTGTCAAGAAGAAGGATCCAGAATGTCCCACTATCAATTGTTCGATCGGAAACCAGAATTTTGAGCATGCGCTATGCGATATTGGAGCAAGTGTTAGTGTCATACCCAAGAAGGTTTTCAACAAGCTCAATTATTCAACACTCATGGCAACATCAATGTGCCTACAACTAGCCGACCAATCGGTTCGCTATTCTACAGGAATCGCCAAGAATAGTCTAGTAAAAATAAGAAACTTCTTTGTTCCAGTGGATTTTGTGGTGCTTGATATGCAGGAGGACATGAAGACACCTCTCATTCTTGGGAGGCCCTTTCTGAGCACTACAAATGCACACACTGATGTCGGAGCTAGAGAAATTAAATTCCATATCAATGGCAAGGAAGAGCGATTCGCCTTTAAGCCAAGACCGGAACAATGTTCTAATTTGGAGTGGCATGAGAAGCAAATGCAACCATCAGGGTCTCCATTTCTAAGACCGACTGATGCACCCACGGAATAAACACGGTCGGAGAAGTCTAGTTCGGTGGATTTCAAATCCCGAACCCTCGCCAGAAGATAAAATTGGTAGTTATTCATATTTACTTTTTACATTGCATTAATCATTTTATCTTAGCATATTTACTTTTCTGCATCTGCATTGCATTTAGAAAAAGTAAATAAAAATTCTCATCATGGCATTATAAAATTCAAGCCCCATGTAAATAATTTTTACGAAGCGTAAAAACCCGTAAGAAATATTTACCGTGGAGGCATAAAAATTTAAAAATGCCATTCATTTATCTTCTTATATTCCATAGTATCATAAAATATTTTAGCATTGCATACATTACATGTGTATACAATAAAAAAACATACAACCAAGACCCACAAGAAACATGGAGGACCCACTCAACCACCACCCATCACCTCCATTTCCACCTCCATCTCCACTCAGGTCATTCCTCCACCAAATTTTCACCGACCGGCCATCCATTCTTCCTTAAGTGTGAAGCAAAGAAATATCTAGAGGAAGAGGAGGCCATTTGGCCACTATATGGGGCTGGCTAGCCCCACCACTTGGCCGGCTAGCCTGCTGCTACGTGGCCTATAAATGGCACTCCTCCTGCTTGCTCTCGGCCTCACACATACTCGCAATCCAGCATCCAAGTTTGAAATTTTGAATCCTTAAGTTTGTAGTTAAAAATCCACTTAATAGAAGTGTTGTTGGGGTTGGGAAAGTTGAGAAGGAGTAAGAGTAAAATTGCTGTCAAAAATTTGAAAAAGAGTGAGAGAGGTTAAGAGTGGAAGTGTTGTTAAAATTAAGAGGAAAATAAAAAAGATTAGGGTGAAAGTTCTGCCAAAATCTTGCTTAGAAAATTCATTTCAAGAATGACTAACCCTCGAATGATTAACCCTCGGACAACTAACCCTCGAACAACTAACTTTTGGATGGCTAACCGCTGTCATTTTATTTTCTAATCCATTCCACGAGTTTTGTTGTTTGCAATTCTGCAGGAAGATGAGCAAGTTTGTGAGCAAGCTCAAGCACGCATCATCGTCTTGTTTAACAAGAAGCTCTTCTTCTAGAACAAGTGCCGACATGCAGATCGACATTCCATCTCCCGCTGTCGAAGCGCCACCGCAGTCATCCTCATCCAAAAAGAACATTCTCCTAGAAGAGAAGCACCTAAAGTTCCAAAACAAGACGGAGAAAGATGCCTTCAAGCAACTGAGGACACAAAGGTTCATTCTTACTCCTGCATATGACCCAGCCCTCCTGCACGCAACAGGTATGGACACTGAATTTGAAATCATATTTAGAACTATTGGATGGGAAATGTTTGGCAAATTGATGAGCCGGGGTCTAAACTCTTAACACTGGAATTTCTATGCACCTTGCAACCCACTGATTCTGAAGTTTCATTTAGACTGTTTGGGAAAGATTTTTCTATCCCTTGGAAGCAGTTTAGTGAGCTTCTAGGATTTATTGCACAGTGCGTAGTTGATGTAGACTCTGCTATGCAAGATTATCATAGAGTAAAATTCTAGAGAGAAATATCCAAAGAACCCAATTGCATCGTCCTCACACTAGTGATATCCATCACCCTACCCTGTGCTTCATACATAAGTGGCTTGGATTTTTTTTATTTCCTAGAAATGACTTTCACACCGTAAGGATGGATGAACTTAAGTTACTTTATGCCATGGTTAAGAGATGAAAAGTTTCACCTATTAAGTTCATGATGAATCAATGGAAGGATGTTTTTGAGCTCAAGGGAGATGTTGGGTGTACCTCTTTGGTCACTCGCATTGCCCAAAATTTAGGTTTATTGAGAAATGCTTAACTTTCTTACATTGATGACATTGATTGCTGGTACATTGATTATGAATACTTTTTCAAGGCTCACATGCTGAAAAAGAACAATAATGGTCAACTTGTCATGATGTATCTAGGATATACAACTAAGATTCTATTACCAGATTGGAACCTCGGTTTGTATGCGGTGAATTCTTTTGTCTTTGATTTATAGGTTAAGGAAGCAGCACCGTGCAGAAGTGCTTGTGTGAGAATAACTCGCAACCCACAGCCTAGGTACCGCGGTGATGACCCGATTCCGGAGAGACCGTCTTTCACCAGCTATGCAAACTGGGATCAGCCGGGATCTTCCCGCATGTACCAGCCCGAGCATGCTGGTTGGGAGTAGCCCGCTCCTCAGCACTCTGAGAGCTCCTAGCAGCAGGGCGCAAGTGAGTAATGACAGTATGACAACTTTGACTACTATCAACAGCAGCCCTATGAAGAAGTTTCAAGCGGCCGCCAGGGAGGACGTATGTCCTCCTCTGCTCGTGGCTATCATGATCAGCTAATGGGCTACCATGACAAGCAGATGGAGCATTCCTTCCTCAACACCTAGTTGACAACCATAGAAGAAACACATCAAGACATTCAGAACACGCTTCACCAGCACTCCTAGTGGCAAGTAGAAGTGGGAGACCGCATCACCAACATCTAGCAGCAGGAGAATGAGAACTGGAACTACCTATTCTAGAAGCTCAACTTCGACCCACCATTCTGATCGACTACAACAACACCCAGCTTGGGGGAGGAGGATCCCCCATTATCTAAGGTAAGTTTTCTTTCCTAGTATTTTATTCCTTTTCTTTATTTATTTTTGAGTTTGTCTTATATATATTTAAAAAATGCATAACTCAAAAACAAAATAAAAATCTGTCTTTAGCTTTTATTTATAGTAAGGTGTGATCTAAAAAATGATGAAAATCAAATAAAAAGAGTGTGTATAAAGTTTGCTTTAATTTCTATTTTTAAGAGTTGAATAAATAAAAAGAACTTGAAGATGATGACTCATAATGGAAATGATGAATAATTGCTCTATTGTAATTCCTTTCAAGTACCTAGTTTTTAGCCTTGAATTCTCTTGAGTTTTGGATGTGACTGTTTTGATATGAGAATTTGCTCTGAACTTGAAACTCGTGGGTAGCATATGCTTGATCTAAGTGTAGGTAATTGATGGATATGATATGAGAAGGTCTGAGCTGCTATTTATCTTGTTCCAAGTAATACTAAATTCTAGAGATTTCTTTTGAAAAACATAAAAGGCAACATGATGAGTTTCTGTATGACAAAGCTTGAATTCCTACCAAAGCCAAACATACTGATATTTAGGCTAGGAAAGCTACCACTCATATATGCTACTTGTTTTGTATTGAGTTTGGTCAAGCTTTGTTGATTCTTATGAGAGGTTTGTCATGCTCTTAAAATCAAGATCACGTACACACCACCACATATGCACTACTCCTACACTAGGGGTAGGCGCAAAAGCATGCTATTCCAACTAGATCCACCCAAAAATGTTTGACTCCTACACTGGGAGTGAACACCAAAAAATATGTTTTATAGGTTTTCCACCAAATAAAATGCTCCAAGTTATTGTTACTATCTCTCAAAAGTTTTGATAAGAGGCATGGGCTGTGCAAAAGTTATTCATAAAAAAAAGAGAAGAAAAAAAAGAAAATATTGGAAAAAATGGACAAGTGTCCGAATTATCCAAACAATGGGTACTTAGATGCCCACCTAAAAAATAAAGAGATGAATACGATAGCCCATGTTTTCTTGCAAATATTTCTAAGTGCCAAAAGAGAGATAAGTTTTCAAGGAGCATAGTAGAATTAGGCTAGCCACTATATATATCCACCATATATCCACACACATGCACATCTTGATTTGATTGTATGACTCAACTCTCTTTAGATCCGTTGTTTGACTTTACAATATATGTATTACAAGTATGCTCTTTCATGTTATCACCATTCCTATGAGCTCCACATAAGCCTTAGTTGTAGGAAGAAAGGCATAACATCATTGTTGCCTTGGTGAGGATCCACAAATACCACATATTTGAGAGACTTGAGAGTGTCATATAATAGAATCTCTGAGTTTTATTTTGAAAACTTATAAAACACACTCTAGAATAATGGTTGAGCAAAGAACTTAAGACATAGTGCTTGACTTGATCGTTCTGTCTTTCAATTGCTCAAGACCCAAGTGAAAGCTACAAGTCCCATGGATGAAGGTAACATGGGTAAGTTGGAAAGTCAAATCAGTTTGTTCTAATCTAGAGGAGAATTCTTGTTTGAACGCATGTGCACTTTTGAGGAGTGAAAATATTGATGCAACTCCTGATCCATTGCTAAATTTGGCATTGCTCAAGGATGAGCAAAGCTTAAGCTTGGGGGAGTTTGTTGACGGTAGTTACCTCCATCATGAACTATCAATATAACTTGAAATCATGCATGAAAATGATCACCAACATAGACTTTGGGGTTTAAACTGACAATTTCCATAAGTTTTGGTGAATCTGTGTTTTTAGCAGGGTTTATCTAGAAAATCATCAAGGTGGATAAAAACGACAAATAAAATTGCGCTTATTAGCGGCGTAAACAACTTTAGAAGGTTCTAGAGGACACCAATAGACACTCCACCAAAGTGGGGATCGAGAGTCCTCTAGGTGGGGCCAACCGGCCCCACCTACAGGACAGTCGGCCCCCTAGGCCCACATGTCAGCCTCCGCTTCAATGTCGGTTCCTCCACCGCCTCCTAGATTGTATCTATGCCATTTATTCAAGTCGGTTTGATCCAAGGGCCTAGAATTGATGCTCTAGACTATATATACCAGCCCCATCCCTCTCCCTGAGGCATTCGATTATAAGTCAAGATCAAATCAGAAATTAGGGTTTTCAGAGAGAAGAGAGTAGAGCTCTAATTCTTTAAAGTTCTAGTATAGGCTAGCTAGCAAGATTTAAGTAGAGTTTGGGCTATTGCTCAGGATTCCGGATTCACCGTCTGGAGGCTGGTAAAGCCATTATATCCCTTTATATTTCGACTTTGTGCTACTTCAATACTATGTTTCTACTCACTATGTTCCTAGTTTGCTCTGGTTATATGCTTGATATAGTCATGATTGATGATGAATTTATACATATGTTCACAAAGCGCTTAGCTCAATACTCAAGTGGGTTAAGTGGTCGATATTATGTAAGCGTGGTGCTTAAATATTGTTTACCTGCGGATGCACTCTACACTATAGGTCATGTGGTAGATCACGAGTGTGACACTCTCATTGAGTCTTTTGTAGTCCACTCCCCATTTGTAGAACAAGTAGAACCCGATTGCGAAGGGAGTCAACCTCTGTTCTTGATCTTCCTTAGTATTGTTCCTTATGCATAGATATGTTGGTTATGCTATAGATCAAAGTTTATATACTAGAGTGTACAAGAGACTTAGTAAATAAGAAATGACTTAGGAATATTTTCTCTTAATTAATCTCCTGCCTAGCCATACTACATTTATGAGTATCTATTTCTATCTCTGGATTACTATCAATGCTTTACACTTATTATTTATTTATCATTTGACTTACCCCTGCTATAGCATGAGAGTTAATGATCTTGTCATAAGTATGCATATTTGTCAATATCTCTAGCCACCCCATAGCTCCTCCCTGTAGAAAATATAAATAAAGATACATGGCATACTCCCGGTAGAAATGCTACAATGGTATATTATATGTGCGCTTGTGGATTACTTAATATATATAAATTTATAAGTGTTCTCAATAATTACCAACAATACATTTTTGTCATCATTGCTAGGGATGACAACTTAGTAAAGAGTGATGCTAAGAAATGCCAACATGCATGATGTTGACACTTGCTCCGAAGTCACAGACAACATCTTGGAAAATATATGGTCCAATGGCGATAGGGATGATAGGTCTTCTGGAATCACCTTTCTTTTCTGGCAAGGAATAATCTATCCACCTTCCCGTCGATGGCTCCATGTAGTAGTATGCTACATTGTGAATATCTACAAGATTTGTAGTTTCTAGATCTTTTGGTTGCCTCAGAATCTTACCTTTGTTAGTCGGAGGAACAGCGGCCAACAGTTGAGCTATTTGTGATTCTATCATTTTATTAAAGCTATGCTGGTTTTTAATGCCAGAGGAGAAACTATACATTCTATTGTTTATGCTTTATAAGATTTTATCAGTGGAAGCTAATTTTCTAGATAAGCCCTCCATAATTTTAGCTTGGCTAGAAATTAACTCTCTCAAGGGTGGTTGATTATTGAAATTATTAAAATTATTACCTTGATAGTTACCTTGGTAATTACCTTGGAAGTTTAGCCTTTGTTGCTAGTTCCATCCTTGATTCTATTGAGGACGATAGTTGTTGTTGTTGATGAAGTTCACATCCTCATGGGTTTTAAGACAATTGTTCCCTGAATGCCTGGTGTTTTCACATTCTTCACAGGTCATGTGGGAATCATGGATGTGCATGACTTCTTGCTTCTCATTAGCTCAATCTTCAAGCTTCTTCATGAGTATATCCATCTTGGCAGACAACATGTCTACCTCTTTAAGTTGATGCATACACCCCCTCTTTTGCGAGTCTAAAGACGTTCTTCATTCTAACCTTGGTTGGAGGCGATCTTCGCCACGAGAGCTGTTGCACCTAGGATTGTGAGTGACAGGAACGCACCTCCTGCAACAACATCCATATTCTCATGGCTACTATTTGTCAACCCATGGTAGAAAGTCTACATGAGCAGCCAATTCTCCATCCCATGATGAGGACATTCTGATATGTAATCTTAAAAGCGTTCTCCCATGTAGAGCATTGGTCTTGCTCATGGGAAGGAACTTTGCTAGGAAAACAGTGGAGCAGTTATCCCATGTAATATTTCTATCTTTATTGGCGTAGAACTATTGCTTCAACTTCCCCAAAAGTGAGAATGGGAAGAGGCGGAGTAATATGGTGTCTCTAGATACTCCTTTGATGGTGAAAGTGCTGCAGATCTCTAGGAAGTGTTAGAGATGAGCACTCTTATCTTCATAGGCCTTTCCACAAAACTGGCTAGCTTGCACCATGTTTATGAGAGTTGGATTGAGCTCAAATCCATTGTCTCTGACATTGATTGCCGGTCTAGTATGGATGTTGGCTGTAGTTGGAGCAGAGAACTCATAGAGAGTCTTATCAGCCATGGCTTCGAAAACTGGTGTTAAGCTATGCCTGGTCTGGTTGTCTTTCAATTCTAAAGCTAAAACTTTCTTGAGTTTAGCTCTAGTTCTCCTGATTAATGCTTCTAGATCTTCAATGTAGTTTGTTAGAAGGTCAAAACCGGTCATACATTACCCTACATAAGATATAAAAAGTAGATAGAACAACGGTAAGCCTATTTGAGCAGAGGTTAATGGTTTTCTCGATCACATCAATAGTGTTGGGGTTGTAACCCCGGGGTGTCTCAAGGCACCGATTAGTTAGCAGGCCATGTGGCCTGCAACGTAATAGTTAGCAAGGGCCCAAATGACCGAGGCCCAACAAAAGCCAAGTGGAGCGGGCCAGACACTAAGGCCAGGGCTAGCTATGACCCCTTCCTCCCGCCTTAGTCGCACGATGCTCAAAGGGTGCACGTCCTCTCCCTAGTCACGACCCCAAGAAGGAACGAGAAGGGTTGAGCCTAGACAAGTGTGCCTACTCTGATAAGAATGAGCACGCCGCACTGACCCTACAAGGACCAAGGGGATGGCAGTCACCTTGGCCCGGTCAGACACCATCCCTGTGCCATGCCGCACCGATGAGAAAACACTGCACAATGGTGGCAATGTGTACAACACCCATCGTCCAAATACAGACGGACTAGACGCTTATACGATCACATCCACTACGGGATAGAGATCCATGACAAGGGGCTCGCCGAAAAGTCCATCTAGACCGGCAGAGTGCCCCGACCTCGATGATCGGGGTCATGGCCCTTATCCCCACAAAGTGACCAAGCAAATGACGACCTGGGGCAGCTACCTACTTTGGGTACGATACCCCTAGGAACCAAGAGATTATGACGAAGTCCATGGCGGACACCGCGTTGCACAGGACGGCTGACGAACCACCGTCGAGGCTATAGTGCCACCATGGTTGGCACAGTAGCGCAATGCTACACCCTATCGCAACGCAACTAGAAGACCATGATGATAGCCATGACTGGACATGCACCAGAAGACGGCATAGCTTGCAAGCCAAGTTAGCTAGGCCCTCCCTCAAGCTCTTGACCCTTCGATCAGGAGAACCTCCACTTTGTATAAGCCCTAGTCCCGAACTTATATAAGGGAAGCTAGGGCACCCATCTTGGGGAAGATTCTAAATCCTCTACCATTCCATTCATTCACCATTGTAGTGGGGCTCCTGGATCTTCACTTCGAGCAGCCCTTCGCCTAGCATAGGACCTTCTACCATTCTTGCACCCCCCATTGTAAGAACTTCAGAGCATTTAAGCGAGGAACACGCACTCGATCATTTCTAAGACTAGACGTAGGGCTCTGGCCTAAACCAATATAAATCCTCATGTCTATTGGATGCTACCATCATCTTCCTAGAGCAGCAAGACAATCATATAAATTTACTAGTTTGGTTTACAAAACACCAACGAATAGGTATAAGTTTATCAATATTTCCTGATGCCCAGCTACCTTCTCCAGCAACGGCGCCAGAAATGCTTGTTGGTATTTATTAACTTATCACTTATTTAAGTAGCCACCAAATGTTGTTGACATTTCTTAGCATCACTTTTACTAAGTTATCATCCCTAGTGATGATGACAGATATGCTTATAGGTACTAGCTAGTGCCACCTCTAGAATGACACTAAGAAGTACTTTAGTATTTTATGTGACTAGAAAGAATGTATATATATGAAAGGTATCAACAAGCGCACAGATAATATACCATTGTAGCACTTCTCCCGGGAGTATTTCAGGTATCGTTATTTATATTTTTACCATAGAGAAGGACGGGCAATTGGAATATATTGATAACTTATACTTTTGATGGAGAAATAAACCATAACCATTACTCTACTCATAACAGGGGTAAGTCAAGAAATAAATATATATGAATGGTAAATGATAACTGATCATTGATTACTCAGAGTACTCATTTCTATGGCATTAGCATGGCTAAGTAGAATATTAGAGGAATAATTCATCATTCTTAATTACAAGTCAAAGCATACGTTGATTAGTGTAATTACACTTAGTAGTCATGGCTAAGATCAACTTCATATCTACACATAAAGGATATTACTAGGGAAGATTGAGAACAGAGCTTGTCTTCCTTCATAACTAGATCCTACTTGTCCTATATTCGGGGAGTGGACTACAAAGGACTCAATGGGAGTGTCACATCCATGATCTACCACATGGCCTAGAATATAAGGTGTATCCATAGGTAGACAACGTATAAGCACCACGCTTACACAATGTTGACCACTCACCCATGGTACCTTAGAGCGAGCACTATACAAACTTATGCTTGAACATGATGATAATCTAACTATACTAAGCATATAATCAAAGTAGATGATGAACATGATAACTAGGAACATGAATAATATTAAGAACAATGTCAATTTAATTGTAGCAAATATATGAATAATGAAGGATACAAAATAAGATACAAGGGGCTATACCAAGCCACGCTCTTGACAAGATCTGGAATCCAAGTGAAGCTTGCCTTTCTCTAGACCTAGCCTACTAGCTATACCCTAGAAGATGGTGGAGCTCTAAGGATGATTAGGGTTTATGTCTTCTTGATTGAATGACTTATGCCTAAGGGAGGGGGGTAGGGGCTGGTATATATAGGCTGTAGCATCAATTCTGAGCCCTCGGATCAAACCGACTTTAAAGGACAACGTAGATGCAAACCCTAAGGTGGTGGAGAACTGACGTTCAAAGGAGGAGGCTAACAGTGGGGCCCATAGGCTAGTCGGCTTATAGGTGGGGCCGGCACGCCCCACCTGGCGGTGTCTTGTGGTCTTCGGTGGTTTGGCTTCTGATGTCCTCTGGAACCTTCTAGAGTTGTTTTCGCCATGGATAAGCGCGATTACTTCTGACATCTAGGTCCACCTTGATAGTTTTCTTGATAAACTCTATAGAAAGCATAGATTGACCAAAACTCATAGAATTTATTAGTTTAAACCCCTAAACCTATGTTGATGATTATTTTCATGCCCTTATTCAAGTTCTATTGATGGTTTATAATGTTTGTTAACTACCGTTAACAATGAGCAATACAAGATTGAGAAGGCAAGACATGCCAAGGCTAGTTAGACCATTGCCTCAATCTTCTCGAAGTGTAAAGAAGAAGAAGAAGAACAAGATGGTGCAATGGGTCAAGGCCATCTTTGGCAAGTGCACCTATGTAGCTGAGAGGTCATATGAGACACAGATGGAGCAGTGAGAGATGCGTGTAGCCACAAATCCCCCACCTCTTCCTCCACCACCACCTCCTCCACATTATGACTTGCCTAGTTTATCAGATTCTATGGAGACTGAAGAAGAGTTTGACTACCAGACGACCTTGCGCTCTATGCGTAGCTCGCATCACACTTTGACCACCCATTGCTAAGGGAGGGTTGTGGTGTCCTCAGACGACGATGACGACAATGATGGCAGTGATGGTCGTGTTGCTAGTGGTGATGATGTTGATTGGGACAACATCGATGAGGATGAGGAGTGAGTGGTTGGCTTCTCTAATTTTCTTCTCTTTTTGGTGCTTAATGCGAAAGGGGGAGAAATTAGAGGAGTCGATTCTTTTTGATGCCATGTTGGTCGTGCTGCAGCAGGAGCTTCATGTCATATTCGTTGAGAGTAGCTTGTTAGGTGTGAGTTTGAGGGTCGCTCAAAACTCTATTTTGTTGCAATAATGCTACCTAAGTACTCTATTTGTATCAATATGGGCATCTATCGTTGTGTGCTATAGCTTGTCATTTACCTATGCTAGTTTGTTGATCTTTTTATATATTATTATTTGTTGTGTGGTGCTTGCCTTAACCTGTGCTATTGTAGCTAGTGCGGCAGTGCCACTTTCTACCTGGTAGTGCCGCTCTATGGTAGAAGAGCGACAGTGCTGCACCCTGTTGCATCAGAAATTCCTTGAGTGCATGAACTGTCATTTGCCTCATGATTATATACGTGACACAGTGTGTAGCACCCCACAGAGCAGGGATGTAGGGGGAGCCCCATCACATTCACTAAAAGTGTTGACCTTGGCCTCTTATGCCAATTTGAGAATTCAGCTCTCCATTCACACATTTAGGGGTAGGCTCTACACCATGGCTCGATAAAATCTCAGCTACATTTCATATCTTTTGTAAGCTCTAAATGGGTTGTCATCAATCACTAAAAATGGGGAGATTGAAAGTGCAATCAATCCCTAATTGTGGCTTTTGGTGATATTGACCACGCAATTAGAGAACTAATGAGATCTATCGATGACAAATAGGAGAATCATAAGAGAGAATGTTGTACATAATGGAGGAGCCCCCAATTACAAAAGATGATGTCATCAAGCTCAAAAGGAGGTTTATCTCATTTTATATTTTGAATTTGAGTATAGGAAAAGTCATACTATAAAGGGGGACACAATGCTTAAGTCAACATATGCAACCAAGTGCTTAATCTTACATAAAAGCATCCTCAAAGCCCAGCCAGACAACCAGCTTAACTCCCTTCTATCCCTTGGTGTCTGGCTTGGTGCGGTAGTGCCGCACCTGAGGCACAGCTATGCTGCATAGTGGTCCGCCGTAGATAAGCCGTGGCACTGCCGCGACTATCTACCATTGGGATCAGGGGAGGTATTTATTCCTCTCTTTTCCCTCACAATGGTCTTCTTCCTCGCCTAGCTCATTTAGACTGGCAGGAACAGACTTGTGCTCACTCTCTCTCTTCTCTATTGGTGACCTTGATCTCCCAAGCTTTCCCTTTGATTTCCCCATCAATCCTTGAGAGAAAAAGGTCCCAAACTCGATTAGAGAGCAGATCCACTGATTTCCCAACCCTAAAGAGCACTTGGTTCACATTTTAGCTAGTGGTTGTATTTGTTACCCTTGGAATGTGCTCCTAGCCGGCTAGAGCGTCGCCCGTCGAGCTTGCCAACTTGTGTGGCAGCCCCGGGAGGTTTGTGACCATCTCTTGAAGCTAGTAACTCACCCATCATCTCAAGAGTTAAGTCTCTTGATGGAGAAATAAACCATAACCATTACTCTACTCATAACAGGGGTAAGTTCAAGAAATAAATTTATATATGAATGGTAAATGATAATTGATCATTGATTACTTAGAGTACTCCTTTCTATGGCATTAGCATGGCTAAGATAGAATATTAGAGGAATAATTCATCATTCTTAATTACAAGTCAAAGCATACATTGATTAGTGTAATTACACTTTGTAGTCATGGCTAAGATCAACTTTATATCTATACATAAGGGATATTACTAAGGAAGATTAAGAATAGAGCTTGTCTTCCGCGTAACTGGATCCTACTTATCCTATATTCAGGGAATGGACTACAAAGGACTCAACGGGAGCGTCACATCCACGATCTACCACATGGCCTAGAATATAAGGGTGTATCCGCAGGTAGACAACGTATAAGCACCATGCTTACAACAATGTTGACCACTCACCCATGGTACCTTGGAGCGAGCGCTATACAAACTTATGCTTGAATATGATGATAATCTAACTATACTAAGCATATAATCAAAGTAGATGATGAACATGATAACTAGGAACGTGAATAATATTAAGAACAATGTCAATTCAATTGTAGAAAATATATGAATAATGAAGGATACAAAAGAAGATACAAGGGGCTATACCAAGCCACGCTCTTGACAAGATCTGGAATCCAAGTGAAGCTTGCCTTTCTCTAGACCTAGCCTAGCTAGCTATACCCTAGAATATGGTGAGCTCTGAGGATGATTAGGGGTTTCTATCTTCTTGACCGAATGACTTATGTCTGAGGGAGGGGGGTCGGGGATGGTATATATAGGCTATAGCATCAATTCTGAGCCTTAGGATCAAATTGACTTTAATGGACGACATAGATGCAAACCCTAAGGCAGTGGAGAAGTGACGTTCAAAGGAGGAGGCTGACAATGGGGCCCATAGGCTGACCGCCCTGTAGTGGGGCCATCTAGCCTCACCTGGCGGTGTCTCACGGTCTCGGTGGTTTGGCTTCTGGTGTCCTCTAGATCTTCTGGAGTTGTTTTTCGCTGTGGATAAGCAAGATTACTTCTGACATCTAGGTCCACCTTGATAGTTTTCTGGATAAACCCTTTAGAAAGCATAGATTGACAAAAACTCATGGAATTTATTAGTTTAAACCCCTAAACCTATGTTGGTGATTATTTTCATGTCCTTATTCAAGTTCTATTGATGGTTTATAATGTTTGTTAACTACCGTTAATAATGAGCAATACAAGATTGAGAAGGCAAGACATGCCAACGCCAGTGAGACCATTGCCTCTCCCTCTAATGTGCCTGAATCTTCTTGAAGTGTAAAGAAGAAGAAGAAGAAGAAGATGGTGCAATGGGTCAAGGCCATCTTTGGAAAGTGCACCTATGCAACTGAGAGGTCATATGAGACACAGATGGAGCAACGGGAGATGCGTGCAGCCGCAAATCTCCCACCTCTTCTTCCACCACTGCCTCCACATTATGACTTGCCCAGTTTATCAGATTCAATGGAGGAGACTGAGGAAGAGTTCGACTACCAGACGACCTTGGGGTCGACCTTGTGCTCTATGCACAGCTCGTGTCACACTTTGACCACCCATCGCCAATGGAGAGCTGTGGTGTCCTTGGATGACGACGACGACGATGATGGCGGTGATGGTCATGTTGCTAGTGGTGGTGATGTTGATTGGGACAACATCGACGCGGATGAGGAGTGAGTGGTTGGCTTCTCTAATTTTCTTCTCTTTTTGGTGCTTAAAGCCAAAGGGGGAGAAATTAGAGGAGTCAATTCTTTTCGCCGCCATGTTGGTCATGCTATAGCAGGAGCTTCATGTCATATTCATTGAGTGTAGCTTGTTAGGTGTGAGTTTGAGGGTCGCTCAAAACTCTATTTATTGTAATAATGCTACCTATGTACTCTATTTGTATCGGATATGGACATGTATCGTTGTGTGGTGTAACTTATCATTTACCTATGCTAGTTTGTTGATCTTTTTATATATTATTATTTGTTCTGTGGTGCTTGGCTTAACCTGTGTTGTTGCAGCCAGTGTGGCAGTGCCACACTTTTTGTCTGACAGTGACGCTCTGTGGTAGAAGAGTGACAGTGCTGCATCTTGTTGCATCAGAAATTCCATGAGTGCATGAACTATCATTTGCCTCATGATTATATACCTGATACAGTGTGCAGCACCCCACAGGAGCTTGGAAATAGGGGGAGCCCCATCACATTCACTAAAAGTGTGAACCTTGGCCTCTTATGCCAATTTGAGAATTCAGCTCTCCATTCACACATTTAGGGGGAGGCTCTACACCCATGGCTCGACAAAATCTCAGCTACAGTTCATATCTTTTGTAAGCTCTAATTGGGTTGTCATCAATCATAAAAAAATAGAGAGATTGGAAGTGCAATCAATCCCTAATTGTGGGTTTTTTGTGATAATGACCACGCAATTAGAGAACTAATGAGATCTATCGAGATGACAAACAGGAGAATCATAAGAGAGGATGTTGTACATAACGGAGGAGCCCCCAATTACAAAAGATGATGGCATCAAGCTCAAAAGGAGGTTTATTTCATTTTATATTTTGAATTTGAGTATAGAAAAAGCCATACTATAAAGGGAACACAATGCTTAAGTCAACATATGCAACAAAGCGCTTAATCTTACATAAAAGCATCCTCAAAGGTCAGCCATGACAGCCAGCTTAACTCCCTTCTATCCCTTGCTATCTGGCTTGGTGCGGCAGTGCCGCACCGGAGGCGCGGCTATGCCGCATAGCGGTACTACCGTAGATAAGTCGTGGTACTACCACGGCTTATCTGCCTGTTGGGATCAGGGGATGTATTTATATCTCTCTCTTTCCCTTACAACGGTCTTCTTCCATGCCTAGCTCATTCAGACCGACAGGAACAGACTTGTGCTCACTCTCTCTCTTCTTTATTGGTGACCTTGAGCTCCCAAGCTTCCCCCTTTGATTTTTCTATCAATCCTTGAGAGAAAAAGATCCCAAACTTGATTAGAGAGCAGATCCACTTATTCCCCAACACTAAAGAGCACTTGGTTCACGTTTTAGTCGACAGTTGTGTTTGTTACTCTTGGAACTTGGCTCCTAGCCGGTTAGAGCGTCACCCGTGGAGCTTGCCAACTTGTGTGGCAGCCCCGGAAGGTTTGTGACCATCTCTTAAAGCTAGTAAACTCACCCCTCATCTCAAGAGTTAAGTCTCTTGACTTGAGAACGAGAAAGGGTTGCAAAGCCCTAAGCCTTGGTGGCTAACCTCAACAAGGTGGACTTAGGCAAGCCTTAGTGGTGAGCTGAACTACGGGATAAATCTTCGTGTCACCGTGTGTTTGATTTACTTCACTTGCATTTCATATTGTGTTTAGGTGATTTCTAGGGTTTGTGGCCGATCTACTTGTGGGTGATATTACTATCACTTCTAGCTGTCGATCTGTGATCTTCATACCTGCAGGAAGCTCAGTAATTTCTCCAATCTAAGTTTTCATACATAGTTTTTGAGTTGTGCTTCGAAGTTGTCTGCAGGTGCGGCAGTGCTGTTGTTCTAGCCCGGCAGTGCCGTGGGCTCAGAGCGGCAGTGTCGCGGGTCGAATTTGATAATTGTACAAGTTTTGTTTTAACAGGCCTATTTACCCCCTCTAGGCTAACCAGAAATCCTACAGTGGGTGCGCGACACGAGGCGCAAGGGTAGGCACATCCGTCTCATCCTTTAGCATGAGGCATGAGGTGTGCGACGCGAGGTCAGACACGTCCGTCCCGTCTTTTAGCGTGAGGCACAAGACGTGGGGTGCGCAACGCGAGGCGCGAGGGTAGGCGCCTCCGTCATGTTCAAAAATGACAGACGTCCCGAGGATATCATTATCAATAAAATTATGATGTATAAACGCAGGTTCATATAAGATACTATATGCGCCATTGTTTACTATATATATATATATATATATATATATATATATATATATCATTACTAGATAGATATATGTGTGTTGCACAAAAACATAATAATCATATAGTACTTAAGTATGAGCGTTATGATGTATAAATGCAGGTTCATATAAGGTACTATATACATCATTGTTTACTATGAATATATTTTTTTATTACTAGATGCATGCCCGTGCGTTGTACGGAAATATAACAATGATATAGTATAAGCATGTGTTGTATTTTTTTAAAAAAATAGTATGAACGTGTTAAAAAATACAATTCTTTAACGTGATTTTTGGAACATTAATCTTCTTTTCATTTGCACGCGTTGACACAACGACGTTGAAATCGGACGCGGAAAGAGTTCGTGTCGGATCGAGTCTTCATGGGAAGGAGATCGCGAAGTCAGATCTGGACTTCCTATCCGTTAAATATTCTACCAGGCGATCCTGGTACGTGTGCCATGTAGCCTGCAGCCCGTTGGTCCAGCCTGAAGCCCGCTTTTTTGGCCCGGCCCAAACCCGGCCCAGCCCGGTGGCCTGCGGGCCCGTGCCAGCCCGGCCCGATGGAGCAGGCCATGTCTGGCCCACTCCCTAGGCACGTCGGGCGGCCTGGCCCGGCCCGCTATTCAACAGGATGCCCGTTAGCGGCCTGCCTCCCCACTCGGCCTCCCTGTCCTAACAGGCTAACCCTAGAAGCATTCCCCTGGCGCCACACTCACACTCGCCTCTCTATCTCTCCTCTCGCAAGTCGCTACCGCCGCTTCCACTCCTCCGCCTCCGCGCCGCATTCAGCTCCTCCCACGGGCCATGGCTCCAGCCCCGCCGCCTCCTCGCTGCCCTCCTCCTCCACGCCCCAGAACTGATGGCCCTGCTCCGTCCCCCGTGCGGTCGCTCTTAGCTCCTCCCTCTCGGATCTCGCAGTCGCGCTCGTGAAGTCACGAACCTTTTGCAACTCCTCCATGGCGGCGTCAAGCAGCGGCGGCCGGCTTCGAGTGCAGCAGCGTCGAGCGCCTCCTCCACGCCCCAACCCCTGTGCGGCCTCGTCCTATTGCGGCCTGTCGGGTGCGAGCGCGCCGTCGGCCACCGCCGGGCGGCTCGCGCAGCTGCCCCTGCCTTCCCTTCCACACCTCTCTCAGTGGGCCTTGGACTGGCACGGCCCGTTAGCCGTGGCGTGCTTTTTGGGTCAGCCTGGCACGAGAAACGGCCCGACAGACCGTGCCTGGGCCGAAAGCCAGACCCGTGGCCCTAAGAGGCACGTCCCGGGAGGCCCGGCGTGCCGTGCCGGCCTGACCCCTATCGGGCCGTGCTTTCACGGGCCCGTGCCGTGCCGGGCCGGGCCGGCACGTTGGCCATCTATAGGTACGTGTGTGGGGAGAGCAAAGCGGATTATTCCTGGCATATGGTCGGACACGGTCACACGGAGTCACGGACTCAGTGCGCCGTAGGCTTCCGAACGGGTGTATCTGGAACTCATCCGTATAGGTAGCTAGGGCCGGACTTATTAGCCCGATCGAAGGCTCGTAATCCGGCCGTATACACTTACGTGTCTTGTTATACTTGGACGCTATATATGGATCCGTGTATATATCTATCTATCCGTCCCAATCTAGGCTTGCCCCAACGAGTAACTAATAGTCCTACTCATCCTAACATGTCTCTAATCTATGTTGAAGGGGAACTGAAGTGGAGTCGGATGTGATTTGGTATCACCGGTAGATAATTACTTTAGAGTTTTTTTTAGGTGTAGATAGATTATGGAACGGGTCACTTGTATCATCCGATAACGAAACTTTTTATTCCCAACGAACAAACCGGAACAGCTACTGAAATGAAATGGGTATCGGCAAGTTTGCCTAACGCTTCACAGGGTACGACGATTCTGTGAGGATGCCGCAGACCCCCTGCCTGACGGGCGCGTTGCGGCTGATGCGGACGTACCCGCCCTCGCCCCACCCGGGACCCCACGAATTCTTGACGATCCAGAACGGGCCGCCGGCGTCGGCGCCGTACCCCACCGCCGTCGCCGCGTGACCCAGCCTGCCCCCGCAGTTCCCACTGAAGACGCCCCCACGGTAGTGGCGGAACTCCCACGCGTCGGCCTCGATCGCCACGGCCACAGGCTGCGCCGCGACCGCGGACATGAGCGCGTTCGCGTCGAACGGCTGCACTTTCCGGTACCCGTCGATGGTCACCGGCGGGGCCGTGGCGTGCTGGCACCGGCCCTGCCTGCCCATGTACTGGTACGCGCCCTCCGGCACGATGCCGCGGTTGCTCACGATGAAGTTGAACGCCGTGGTCATCAAGCCGCCGTTGCAGCCGTGGTCCGCCCTGTCGCAGTCCACCAGCTGCTGCTCTGACAGCGGCACCAGGCTCCTCGTCCGGATGGCGTTGATGCCCTCCACCGCCGCGACCGCCGAGAACGCCCAGCAGCTCCCGCAGCCTAGCCCCTGATCCTTCACGCGCGTCACCGCCCTCCCGCGCCAGTCCACTGCCGGCGGGGCGCCGAGCGCGGCGGTGGCGCCGCCGCCGCCGTGCGTGAGGTTGAACGACGCGTCGTCCTCCTGCTGGTGGAGCTCCTCGTTCTCGCCATCGGCGGACATGCGCTGGACCACAGGGGCAGTCAAGCAACGTCCGTACGGGGAGAGGCTGAACTCCTCGTCGGTCATGTCGCTGAAGCGATTGAGGCCCAGCGTGTACGTCGTGTTGCCTTGGTGGTTGTGCTCGTAGATGCGGCGCGCGTTCTCCTTGAACAGGTCGAACCGCCGGGTCTTCTCGCCGACGTCGCGCGCCATGTCGTAGTGCGCGCACCAGCGCTCGTACAGTGCCCTCAGGGACGCCTCCGACGCCAGGTCGTGCTCGGTGTAGTCGATGGAGCTTGCCGCTGGCGCAGCGGACAGCGCCATGGCCACGACGAGTAGCGCCGCCGCCATGGTCGTGCCACCTCAGCAGCTCCCACCATTGTAGCTTCAAGTGATGTCGTAGTGTTAGCAACGGAACTGGATGCTGATTATGGGAAGCGTGCAAAGATTAGGCAGCAAGAACTATTGGTGGAAGATATTGATTAAGCTATAGGTTTAACTTGTTCATACAACATCATATGCCTCTGTTCTTATTTTATACTACTCCACCATCAAGCAATATGGGATAGAAGCAGGATCCATAAGATTTTCTTTTATGAAGTAAATCTATGTATTTATTATTGTAATCATGCATGCATCTCACTAACTATCATATATTTTTTTAACATAATTATCATATATTTTGAAGATATGGAGTAGAGCAATTCTATAGCCACAAACACCAAGAACAATAATGATAATGATGGCATGGTACTTCCCTTTAAAAACTAGCATGAGTTATGAAGAAGCCACTTCATTAATCACTTCAATTAATATTCATTTGACCCATGGGTTAGATCTAGAGATGGAACCCATGTTTAAACATATCCAATATTCGTATTTGTTTTAGTCTCAGTATGGATATCCATATTCATATTAATTTTATTATGGAGCAGAGGAGTTCTATATTAATTTTATTATGGAGCAGAGGAATTCTAGTCTAACAACAACAATAATGATAATGATAGCACAATACTCATCTTCTAAAATTTATCATGAATCCTGAAAAAAAACCATTTCATTAATCAATTCAATTAATACTCATTTGACTCATGGATTAGATGTTCAAAATCTAGATCTAACCCATGAGTCAAATGAATATTGGTTGAACTGATTAATGAAGTGGCTTCTTCAGGAGTCACGCTAAATTTTAAAAGAGGAGTATCGTACTATCTTTATCATTATTGTTGTAGGTGTTGATGTTTTACTGGAATTTCTCTAGTCCCTATTAAAGTTGATACGAATACAAATATCCATATTGATGCTAAAACATATACGAATATCAGATTTTTCAGACGTTTCGACATTCGGATCAATCCCTAAAAGAAGCCACTTCATTAACCAATTCAATTAATATTCATTTGACTTATGGGTTAGGCCTATGGATGGATCCGGCTGTCGAAACATATGAAAGATCTGATATTCATATCTGTTTTAGTGTCAACATGGATATCTGTATGACTGTATCCATATCAATTTTAATATGGACATGAGGAATTCTAGTAAAACAACACCAATAACAATAATGATAATGATGTCGCAATACTCTTTTCAAATTTAGCATGAATTTAAAGAAAGCCATTTCATTAATCAATTCAATAAATATTCATTTGACTCATTGGTTAGATCTAGGGATATATCTGGATGTCTAAACATCTACAACGTCAGATTTTCGTATTTGTTTTAGCGTCAATATGGATATTCTTATTCGTATAAATATGAATATGGGCCCGAGGAATTCTAGTACACCATCAATATTTTAATTTAACAATGATTCATGTTTGTAATTAGAAATATAAATAAACAACATACTTTATACTTATTGAATTACTTTGTATAACCACTTAATACATAGATTTGAAGAACATTTTAGTTTACTTTTAATAATTAACTAACAAATATGTTTGTGGGTTGCTACAGTCAAATATCTGTTTAGAGGTTACCTAGGGTGCCGGGTGCCACCACACGCTTTGTCTATCTCCCGTATATATATCCCACCTCTCCATCTTTGCACCATCTCCCTCATTGTTGACTCCTTCGGCTCCACTCGTCTTAGGTCCACAAAAAAGGCAACGAGAAAAACATGTGAATTGACGTAATAAAAACTAAAACATGAGACACGTGTATGCATTTTAAATCATATATAAAAATTTTGTGTTGTACAAAATTGACCGTGAAAGTGATGGAACTTCTTTCCGAAAACCTACAAGTTGGTCAAATATTGGAAGCTCTAAAACCTAGTTATAATAAAGGAAAAAACTAAGAGATGCACCTTGCTCGAGCCTTGCGTCTTTGGGTCATCTTAGATTAATTAACTAATATGATATACAAGTTGCTTCGATCTGCTTTTGGATAGAGCCTAACTGGGTGTTTGGTTTATAGTATAAAGTGGTCCATCATCATTTCACTCTCTAATTTTTTTTGTTTGATTTGTTCAATAGAATGAGTTGATCCATCCACTGGCGGCGCAATTGGTAGGGCTAGGTGTGGCAGTTGCCCTACCTCAATTTTGTTTTACTCTTCTTTATTCTGGCTGCATCATGTGTTTTTTTCTTAATGTTTGTGCCATTAATCAAGCTCTGTCAACTCTACGCCATACCTTGGTTTTTATCTGTCCCCCCGCCACTGGATCCATCTTCATCTCATTCCTCACAAGTTCATGATCAGTACTAGTACTAGGAATGGGGTCATTGCACTAAATTTAAGGAATGGACCCATGATGCATCATCCCATCTAGAATTTGTTGGCTCCTCAAACCAAACATTCCATAAACATTTCAGATGAGTCATTCCATCACTACGTGAAAAAAACGGTTTGTAGCAACGGGGCAATTTTTTTGTAGGGGCGGCTGGTGATGGAGCCGCCCCTACAGTGACGTGCTCGAGAGCCCAGAAATCAGCTGCCCCTCCAAATAGAACAGCAGGGGAGACTGGTGATATGAGCCGCCCCTACAAATAGGCCGGATTTGTAGGAGCGGCCCACTCACCAGCCACCCCCGGTGTTGAGATTTATAGGGGCGGCTCAATAACCAGCCGCCCCTACAAATGTTGCACGGAAGCCATCAAATAGCCCAACAAATGAATACTCGGCTTCAGTCGTTCCAGAGGCTTCTTCGCTTTCTCCCTCCCTCGCTCTCCCGACGCCGACAGGGCGATGGCCGCTGGCGCGCGCGGCGCGACAGCTGCGCCCCCCTCCCCTCCTCTTCTCCCCTCTCACGTCGTCCCGGCCGGCCCCCCACCGCTGGCTCCCCGTGCGAGGCGCTAGTGGCACGACGGTGCCCCCCCCGGCCACTGCGCTCGAGAGCGTTGACCACCGTCGTCGCCCCCCGGCGAGGTCACCTCCACCGAACGCCATGGCCTCCTCCGAACGCACGTCGACCTAGGTGGATGGCCACCGGCGCGGCCACGCCATCCTAGGGTTTGGCCGCCCATCGACGTGTATGCCACGCCGCCGCCATGGTGACCAGTTCTTCATCATGCCCTTCACCAGCAATAAGCACCCAGGTATGCCGACCCCTTCATTTCCCTTCCTGCTGCGCGAAACCGAGCACCCAAACCCTGACTACGGAGGCCGAATCCGATGAGCAGTCAACCCGCGCGGGGGGAGCAGACACTCGGCATGGCCCTTGGTAGATCTGCATGGTGTTGTCTCGGCCTGGTGAATGCACTGCCTGACGCCAGATCTGGCAAGTTGGTGGCTCGACCAGGTGAAGGCCTTGGCCGATGACATATCTGGGTGGAGGCTTGCCACCGCCTTCCTAGATTGACCGCGTGGCATGGCACTCCATGCCCAGTGGTCGCTGCCGCCCTAGATCGACCATGCGTGTAGCACCCCTATACCCAGAGGTATGCGCATCTGTGCTAGCTCATCCCTCCCCACTCTCGCATCGGATAACTAGAGCTTGTGCTTGCGTAGCGGGTTTGTCAGCAGGACCCTAGCTTGGGATGTGATGCCATGCTGGCAGCCGTAGAGGTACTAACGGCAAGGTTGGTGGTGGCATAATTCTAGATGAGGTCGCGAATAGACCTAGCGGAACTGCAGGAGTGGTAGCGGAACAGCAGGAGTGGTATGTATTACTCTCTCCTCATCAATCTGGATTAACAGTTTTGCCTAGAGGAATCCTACCTATTTGCCAATGGAATTGAGATAGGATTCATGACTAATTTCTATGTAAAATAATGGCAATTGGAATTACAAGATACCACTGCAGTAGTCTTTCTAAATTAAACTAGCAGGGCTCTTATGTCTCTAGTTTCAGTATGATGTAATCAATACATGTCATCTAGTTTTTACTCGTTTGACTTGGGTTTTTAGTAAAATTTACAATGAAAAGGGTTGGATGTGTGATTATCAGTATAGAAGCTTATAGTTTGGTAGTCCCAGGGAATCAAACTTGAATAGAGAAGCTGTGATCCTTGGATCAATTCTTACTGAACAACAAACTCATAGAGTAGTTCTTTTTCTCTGAAGTGGTGCTTGGTTAGAGACAACAGTGACAGTAAAGCAATAACTTCTCTAGGTTTTGCTGTTTTTTTTACTTTTTGTCTAGATGACATCGGACGTAGTAGTGACTTTGAAAGTCTTATCCTGATCATACAAGAAAGAAGATCCAAATACTGGTTGCCCTCTAGCACATCTATTCCAGCTTTGTTCGATGGTGAGTTGAATTTATTTTCAACTTCTGCTAGTTGAATTGCTCCAAGCATATTGTACTTGTGGATATATAGTAGAACAACTTCTTTTCAATTGTACATGACAAATTGATTATCATGTAGGTATCCTGTAGCCTGAACAGAATGTGATATGTGTAGGCATCATAGGACCTGGTGTCCTGGTCTCCTGGACCAATGGATCAGTTGTTGTATTGGTCAGTTTGCTTATTTCGCCTTTCTTTTGTTTTATTATGGATTTCACGGCCTATTCGGCGAGCAACTTTGGATAAAGTTTATGCTGTCTGTCGTAGTGCATAGGGCATAGCCTTGTTCAGCCAAGTGCCATGGAGCCGGTTGGTGCATGTGCAGGCGTATCATGGTCCTCGCTGGCATGCTGCAATTGTATATGTTCTGGGGTTTTGGCTCCTTGACTTTTCCAACAATACTGTGCAAGTGAGTGCATTTCTATCAATAATTCAGATTAAGCAGTTTGGAAAGCACACTATTGTAAATCTGAGACATTTTCCATCCAACTGTTAGGGTCCAGCGCATGCTACGATGGCTGATTTGTGCGATAACTTTCTCGCTAATTCATTTTAGAGATTATTTAACAGTTTGTTGATTAGCCGATGCTAGTACTTGTTGTGACATAACACAATAAGTGGACTTTGTGACCTGATTTGTAATTACTTTTCTTTGCTCAACAGGTCATCATGGGCCTAGTGCAGCTAACTCAATCTTCTGTTCTTGGATGGCTCTGGGAAACATCCTAGGCTATTCCTCTGGTTCCACAAACAATTGGCATAAGTAAGTCCACCACCACTCCTACATAAACTTTATCTGATTTTCTATTATGAACATTGGTTTACTGAAAAATGTGCATTCTGAATTATTACTGATATCATCACATACAGGTGGTTTCCCTTCCTCAAAACAAATGCCTGTTGTGAGGCCTGTGCAAACCTGAAAGGTGCATTTCTGGTGGTTGTGGTAAGTTTTACCATTCCTTCAAAACATTTGTGCAATATTTTTCTTTCCCCATGCCGCAAATAGAGACACATTTTATGTCTTTCAACAACTGTTCCTAGTCATATGCTTGGCTGTAACCCTGATCTTCGCCAAGGAAGTACCATACAGAGGAAATGAGAACCTCCCAACAAAAGCAAATGGCGAGGTTGAAGCTGAGCCTACCAGGCCACTTGCAGTGTTGAAGGGCTTCAAGAATTTGCACCCGCGAGATGCCGTCCATGCTTCTCGTAACTGGTCTCATCTAGGTATGCCATTGCCATACAGAGCTATCTAGTCACTAGTTTTATAGTGTTTTTGAATGGATCAAACATATGAATGTAGGTCATGCTCCACTAGAGATGATTCCACTGGAGACTGAATGTAAGACTGAATGTGGCGTGTTTCTTTGCAGATCAAGGAAGAAGAGGAAGCGACGAAGCTCATGGAGAGCACAGACGAAGCTCATGGCGTGTTTAGTCACCCTAATTATTTTAGTTTTCTGATTTATGTTTGTATACATACTTGTAACATTCACTTAGGTAGAAATCCTTAGGACCAACACCTTGTGCTCTTGTGCTTGTGGTTAGATTTGAATTATATATGTTTTGGTCAAATTTGAATTTTTTTGTTGGAAAAATATACTGTAGGGGCGGTTCTAGACTGAACCGCCTCTACAAATAGGTATTATAGGGGTGGCTGGTACTATAGCCGCCCCTACAATTTGATTTGTAGGGACCGCCCCTACAAATGATATCTGTAGTAGTGCATGTCAGAGGGTATGGAACCAATGAATTGAGTGAGGTGTATTGAAGCTATTGTATACTCGACATGGTTTGTTAGCTTTGAGACGATGGAGAGGGGTGTGCCTGGATACAATTGCATCCCTGCTTCTAACTTTTTCCGAAGCTTTATGTCCATTAAAGGTCTTGTTTGGATGTGCATGTATTCATCTCAATCCACATGTGTTGAAGTAAATTGGACTATAATTAAACTAAGTTCCATTCCAATCTACTTCAACACATATGGATTGAGGTAGATACACATGCATCCAAACAAAGCCAAAGTTGGATTGGTTTCCTATTGTCGGTGTTTTATAAACTAAACTAGTAAATTTATATGATTGCTGCCTGTCGACACAGAATTTTCACCACCGTGCCGAGGACACACGCAGCAAGCCGGAAGGGTCCACTCAATTTGAGCAGATCTGCCTGGCTTCAGCGCAAGGGTGGTCGATCCTGCGCAATCCTCTCGAGACGTGCTAGTCAATTTGACCCTGCAATTGACAAGGAGAGAAAGCTTATCAGTAATTAAGGGCGGAACGTGCCGGTGTTGCTAGACAGTCCTAAATGTGCGGCTCTGAGAGCCGGTATGAGAGAAAATCGACTAAAAAGTCGATTCCAGCATATTCACATGAATGAATCGATTAAAGCTCATGGGGTTGTATAAGAAGGATCGGTTGTCATTCAGGATAAATGTTATTTAAGCACATATTAATCTATGGCAATAAGATATCAATGATAATTGGTTTATACTGAGCCAATGATTACAAGTAACCAAACCCCTTTTATTTAAAGAAACAATTCAACACCTCTTAACCATTTAATAAAGATAAATCTAATGAACATGTTAGATCTCATCTATCGCCATGACCAGTGGGGCATGAGGCAGAATCATACAGGCCATAGAAACAACAATAGACTTGACGACCCTAACTCATTACTAATATCAGTGGGGCATGAGGCAGAATCATGCAGGCCATAATACAATAACAAGATCATGGGGCTAACACATCTTTCAACTTATCTCTACTTCAATGATCTCGTAATACGAACTGTTCGTGGAAGCATTCGATATTGGCTAAACAGTCAATTCAGGTATAGTGCACAGTTAAGGTCATGCCTTCTCAGGAACGGGTCTACTAACCAACGATCCCCACTCCACGGTGCCAACAGTGGGGCGAGAGGCAGAATCCCACAGGCCATGATGATGGGCCATGGAACGGTTTTCATTAACTAATGGATCTACTCAAGATCGGACATGCCTTAACCGCACGCTATGCACGATTAAGATTGATGCAAAGCAGCAGATGAAAAACATAACTCATCGCTTAAGATGTAGATTAGATTAGTTTTAGATTAGCAAACGATGAGTTAAACAAGATATAAGGCTGATTCAAATCAATCTCAATCGGGCAAAGTGATATTGCTGTAATTAGATAAACAATGAAAGCAATAAGCAATATCGGTAACTTAATGAATCTACCAAAGACTGCCATACAAAGGTAGAGTCGATAACTTGACCTTGATCTAATTCAAGTAGTGGGGTGTGAGGTAGAATCACATAGGTCATACTTGAATTAGACAAGAATCGATAACTAGCTTATACCAGAGTCACAGTGGGGGTCGACCGAATCGATGCAGCCATACGAAAAGAGGTATAAACCATGATGGTACTTACAGACAAGCAATGGAGGTCGACCGGATCGATGCAGTCGTACTCACTGAAGAACTCGTCGAGATCTACTCTATCCTACTCCTAAGGGGTAGCCGGAGCCAAAAAAGTAATTGACTTTGTATTTGATTGATTGATGTCCTTTATAATAGCCGGGGTTTGGTATTTATATCTGGAGCCTAAAAACGAACCTTGCTCAAGTACAACTCAATACAATCTTTGGCATAATGAAAACATTCCTAATTTAAGATAACTTGGACTCTAATCTTTCCCTTTTTGTAGAGTCTAGCATGTCTCGTCCTAGTGCCAATCATAGCCTCTGTTGTTGCCTGCTGGCGCTATCGGAAGGAAGCCAACTCTAGCGCTGCATCCGAATTAGCTGGTTCCGATCTGCACGCAATCTATCCCTTGCTGACATGATTTTGGGAGTTCTCGAGCTCTTGAGATCCTCCTTCCAAATTCTGGTGTAAACACATGCCCCCCCCAATTTTGGGATAAAAGTAATTTTATTCCAAAATTATCCTGTCTGCATCATTGATTGGTCCATAGTCATGGGTAGAGAACCTTGATCTAGAGTCCACCATTTGTCGCCGCTTACATCCACTCACGAGCCCATGCCTCAAAACCTTTGCAAGAGCACCACTATTTCACGGGCATTTGGATTCACCTTCCCAAACTGGCTATAAAACGCTCGTCTGACCCTGGTGAGAGCAACTCAATACTTTAGCCATGTTTTTCTTCCATCTGTCTTTTCGAGTGCTCCCAACCCCGCTAGACCCTCCATGGCCTATCTCCTTGCGATAAAGATCTTGAGCGATTAGAAAAATTCTTGTGCATAGGGTGATTGTGTCGCCCATTCTAGCACCTTGTTGGGCAAGAGGATCAACTGCTGCGGCTAGAAGAAGTCTTGTGACGCACCTGCGTCTTCTCACCGTGCTCGTAGAGCTATTTCAGTGTTTGCAAGGGCAAGAATGTGTGGACACTTTTCCCTTGTTTGTTCCATCAAATGCCTATCGGGAGGCTTCTTTCTAGCGGCTTCCCCGGTCACCTAGAAACCTATGGGTATCTGCTAGTCAGGCGGGCTTTCCTTTTCTTGTCGCAATTTTACCGATGGGCCAATGTGACTTGGTTCATGATGACTTTTGGTCTTGTGGGGATTCGAACTCCCTTCACTCCAAAGAGGCCTTGGTGTGTTGATCGCTAAATCCTTGGAGCGTCGACCCCTTTTCGTATCTGATTTCAAATTCATAAAGTTGGCGAGATCTACCCCTACGGGTTATATATGTAAGGCCATGGCTAGGGATCAAAAAATTGTAACACCTCGGGTGTTGGCCTCGCATAACTTGACTTGCATAACATGAGCATGAGCATCAAGCATTCATAAATCATCATTTACAATTGAAACATCTGATCGAAACATATGAAACATTGCTAGTTATTTCGTGTTTCTTGTAACATATGCATATGATCATGTGCAAATAAATGCTAGTGTGTAATGTTGGTCACTACAACACCTTAGCTACACTTAGATTAACAAAAGGAACCTTGTTCATGAAGGCCACATTTCATGATCAAGCACTTAAGCGATATTTCATGTGTTGACCTGAATAGCTATATGAGTGACTACTACATGAAATGCTTAAATAACCTTGCAAATTGTTTAAACATGCTTAGAGTATCATCATGAACAACTTTGGTATTTAAGGTTAGGGCTAGTTTGGTCATTTAGCCATGGTTTGAATGTGTATCATGATTTCAAAGTGACACGTTTGACTAAAGTTGAACTAGGTGTTAGGGACCTTGCATGGAGGAGTTCACTAAAGCAAAGTTGTAGTGTTTGACATAAGGAACAACTTTTATTTTTATGACATGGACTGATTTAGCTTCTAACATGCTTGAATGGGTCCCACAAAAACCAGCTTTTCACTGTTTTCAACACTTCAAAATTTTTCTAAGTGTTGGCTCACTAACAGCCTGACGGCCGATCTTTGGGATGACATTGCTCCTTAACCGTTGCGAATTGGGTCTTGATTGTTTAAGACGAATTGCAGCTGGTACATAGGGCTATAAATTTTGTTTAGACATCTTATGCTTTGGAGCGACGGATTAGCGGGAAAATCAGCGGCAAATCTCGTCGTCAGGCTCGGCCATCACGTTCTGACGAAACTGAATCGCGGCGTCATGGCCGACCGGCTTCAGACACCGCGCGCCGCGTGGAGGTCTCCATGGCCGCGCGTCGCCGTTGCTCTGTCCGCGCAGGCCACGCCGCGTCTGGGCGTGCCTTCAAGTCGCCCGCACCCGCCCGCACTCCACCGCGCACCCCATTTGCGTCGCCTCGGCCCTCCTTCCTCGCAGCAGCAGCCCAGCTCTTCCGCGCCGAGAGCCGCCGTCGCCATAGCCAACGCCAGTCACCCTCGTCGGTTCTCCTCCACAGCAACTGCTCCACCAGCACCCCCACGTCTCACCGCCTCCACCCGCGCTCGTCAATCGCGCTTGGTAAGCCTCCGCAGCGCGCACATGCTCGCCGGAGCTCCGCCACCACCCTCCGTCGCCGTGGCTAGGCCTAACCAGACCACCCCAGGCCACGAGAGCGCGCGCACTAGCTTCCTTGTAGTCTGTAGATGCTCGGCGTAGCGTTTGTTTGAGCCGCCGTAGCCTTCACCGGCAGTCCCGCCGACGTCCCGCCTCGCCGAGCCGCCATGGCCGCCGCCGTCGTCCTTACCGTCGACAATAGGGTCGGCCAAGGGGTTCAATAGAAGCGCTAGGTTGAGTAGGTCACGCCGTGAAGACGTTACCGCCGGCGGACTCGCCGTCGACGAGCCGTGGCCGCGCAAGCTTGCTCAGCGCCGCCGGCTCTATTTCGGTTTCACTGACAGGCGGGCCCTGCTGACCAGCGGGTCCCACCGGTCAGCGACAGCAGTGTTGTAGGCTAGTTCAAATATTCCAGTTTTTGATTTGTTTGGTTATTTTTGTATCTTTAGTTTGGTAGCTCCTAAAATTGTGAAATAAATATGATTGTGTTGCTTAGGAAGTGTAGTATTTAAGAAAAATATGTTCTTGGGTTCAACAGTAGAAATTTCTGGAGATTTAAATAGGGATTTCAAATGTGCTTTTGAATGCATTCAAATTTGTTTATTTTATATCTAGAGTTCCTGTGCTCCAAAAATTATGAAATTTTTGTGGTAAGCTAGTCTTAGCATACATGAGCTTGGATAAAAATTTGAGAATCAGTGCATGTGTAGATCTATAGTTATAGATTTTTCTTTAATAAATAGTTAATCCTTGCATGAATTTTTATAAATTAATTATAAGTCCAAAATTCATGAGATTTGTTGGAGGTGATACTAGTACCATATGGATGTTAGAAAAAATAAGAAATCTGTTGCTTGACACTTTTCAATAGGATTTTCCATTTATGCTATTTCAAGCCTTGCTTCTTATCATTTTTGTATAGGATGTTCTACTTAGCAAAATGACATGAAATTTTTATAGTAGTCCTTTGATAGCATTAGTAAGGCTCTGTAAAATTTTGAGAATTTATTAAGCACATCTGATATATATTTATTATTTAACCTAGATATCTAAATAAAATAATAAAGGCAATTTAATAAATAGTTTGGGCTTTGCCATTATATTATCTTAACTATGTTGGTATGCTTAAACTGTTGGTAGGTTCTAGGTTGTCAATTTGTGGATGATTACATAAAGTAGAGGTGCTATTACTTTATATTGCATGATAAATCATTTCCGGACTGATTCTAGAGTATGAGGAGTTACATGTTGAAACTGATGTGGACTGTAAAAATGGTTAATAACAAAGTTGTAGAAAATTTGATAAGCTTTCCAGAAAGTCTAGGATCACTAGATTTGGAATTGTAGAACTCCAGTTATGAGTGAAACAAGTAGATACTGTTTATGGCATAGTCGATGCGTTGTAGAAGTAGTTAAGTAGTAAGCGAGAAGAGATATGCACCTACTCAAACAACGTGATGCACTTGTTAACATATATGCATTCGTAATACTTATACCATACTCATGCATCTAGGATCGGAGGAAGAGATCACGTTGCTGGAATTCGAAGAAGCAGAGGAAGGGAACCCGCAGGAGGATCCGCAAGCCGTAGCTCCCGAAGGCGTGGAGCAGAACCCTGAAGAGCTTCCGGAGTGCCCTGACCATCGCCCTACTTCCTTTCTGCGAGGCAAGCCCCGGAGCATTATAAGTCTCCCAGTAATTTACGAATGTTTACTTACGTATTTATGATTGATGCATTAGGTTATAAGAGTTGAATGAAACCACTTGATGCATGTACAATCCTTGTCCAGATATTATCCCTTTAACCGGTATAGGTCCAGGATCGAATATATATGCTTAGCCATGCTTAGACCGGTAGAAGTCGGGTGATGTCCTATCACCTACGAGATATAGGTGGATACCGGAGCACGGTTGGCTATATCTGCTATCGTGGAACAGAACCATGAGGTAAAAGTAAATTGAGACCGGACGGGAGGTCGATAGAAAAGCAACAAGGCATGGAGGTCTTGGGTGTGGATCTATCCCCGTCTGTGTCGATCAAGGACCGTACCATTGTTGGAACTTCTGACAAGATTGAACGCATGCCTCTCACTTAGCTGGCCGGATAATTCGTTCCGACCGCGAAGCCGAGTAATTCAACTCAGGCCGGGAATCGTTCTGTTGTGCGCTCCTTCCGAGGAACGATCAGACTGAGCCCAAGGGCAGGCTTGGCCTGAGCATCCTGGCATCTGGTGTTCCAGATTGTGCGGCGCAGTACGAACCCGCGAAATGTGTACCGGAGTTGTACCAAAGGTGACCTAAGACTATCGTGGCTGATAGATCTGGGTTTGTGTTAGGAATAAACTCCTAGCTGGTGAAAATCGATTCGAATCGCCGTCTCTCCCGGATAGTGAGAAACTTGGCTAGCTCCAACATCGTAGTAACTGTGTTATGAAACATGATGGTTCAGATGAATATGGAATTAAAATACCTGCTATGGTTACTATTGTATGATTCTAAATAATATACCACATGTTTGGCACAGGGTAGTTGCTAATCTAGAAATGGATAGTTATAATTAACTTGATAAAGGAATCACAAGTGTACCAAGATTAATTGCCTTTTTCGCAAAAATGTTGTCAAGTTACGTCCACTTATACAGCCTTGCATAATCCTTGGAGTCATTTTATTTTTGGTTCATGACGGGTAAGTCTAGCTGAGTACCTTCTCGTACTCAGGGTTTATTTTCCCATTGTTGCAGATGGCACTGTGTATCATGGTTATTGCAAGAGTTGCTTCTATCCCGCTGTGGATGAGGAGTAAGCCTTGGGCAGGCTTCCTTAGTAATTCCTATCTTTGCTTTTGTGGATCGTGATCTGGCATGGCACTATATCAAACTACGTTGGAAACTTATCTTCGAACTTAATTGCTTTCGCTTTAATTATCAAACTTGATTTGTAATAACTTTCTATTCGTACTCTGATGATGAAAAGTATCTGTGAACTTTATGTAATATGTGGCATGTATGTTGAATCCTGTACGATCTTGGTTGTTGTAAATCGTTTATCGAGACCCGTCGCGGTACTCGACGGACTACCGGGTTTATATGGGTTCAGAGTATGACAGTGCGAACCGCTTGCGGATTGCCATTGTACTTGTATTCTTATAAATTGGTCGGTTCTGCGACAGCTGGCATCAGAGCAAGATTCAACGTTAATTGTTACAAGTGTATTTAAAACAAAAGTTTTTGTTTTCCAAAAACTCTTCTCTAGCAACTATTAGTTATATAATAGGTATTTGAAATCTAAAGTGTGCCAATTGATCACTTTCCTTATGCCCAAATTAAGGACTATTAGGTGGCTATTTAAGTACTAACATGGGGGTTTTTACTTCGTCGTCCATACGGCGTGCTATAGTATGGATGCCATTCACTTGAGTGGTAATGTATGGATCAAATGCCTCTACGTCAAGGTAAGATGAGTGTATGACCGCAAGATGTGAGTGTGCGGTCGGGAAGAGTTAGCTTTGGTACGGCTATGTATACATGCTTGCATGTGTATATGGTACGTATTTAATTGTGGGTTTAAATTCTTATCGGGTAGATTGATACGGAAGTATACGTATGGGTATGCATATATGAAAGTATTTACAATTCCATTCTGCATATTTCATTATGGGTTTAGGGCTGAAATGAAATTTTATGCAGGTACACTAACAACGAAACGTGTAGCTCGACTAGTTATGCTATTTATGAGAGAACGTGTGTATGCCACCGTGTCTACCGTTAGAAGCAAATTTTTCCTAAGTTTGTGAGGACGTACGGAACGAGCATGCATCATGTTAAATTACCATTCACATAATTACAATTGTTCCTCCCCTTATAAAGATTCTTACTCGGTTATGTAACTCTTATCCAGTATGGCATTGTCTCACCAAGGGTACATGTTAATGGTGCAGATGGCACGCACTAAGCAGACTGCTCGCAAGTCCACCGGAGGAAGAGCTCCTAGCCGTCAGCTTGCTCCACGTACCCGTCAACGTCACACGTTCCTTGGAGAGTTTGGGATGCCTACACTTTTGTGGAGAGTGCTCAGCTATGTAGGTTATCCTAATGGAATGGAACCCCGCTACTTCTGGGCGAATGAGCGGTTGGGAGAAGGTCTCTTAGTTACTGTGGAGGCCGTTGTTCGTCCCCGAGGTGATGATTCTGAGTGGACAGGCTGGTGTTATGAGTCAACTGGTAGGACTGCTGAAGAAGCAGCTGGCAGGGCAGCCTTTGGGATCTTGAGGGATATCATGGATCGTTTTCCTCAAGAGCTGGCAGCCGCATTGGTGGGAGTCTTTCCAAGAGGTAACCCATCCACTGACTCATGGCAGCAGGCAAGAGGAAGATCTTTGGAAATTGGTGCAGCAGAAGGGCAGAACAGCGATAACCCTGCAATGAGCGCCATGTTCGCAACGATGAGAGTGTTAGATGGAGTTGAGGGTAGCCTCAGACGTGTGTCTGGTGCTCTTGGTCATGCCCACGAAGACCGACGTCAGCTTCAGAGGGAGCACGACATCGAGATTGAGAGGCTCACCGAAGAGATGACTCAGTTAACTCACCAATGGAATGCAGCCTGGTCCAGGGAAGATGTCCTGAGAACTCGACAGTTTGAGCTGGGACAGCAGCTGGCCAATGCTGAAGAATACAATGATAATCTGCATGAAGAGGTTCATCTACTGCACAATCAGCTCCACCCTTATGTACCACCTGGAGCCGCAGAAATGGATCTAGAGGGGTACGAGGAAGAAGAAGAAGTGGCACCTGAAGAAGAAGTAGAACCTGGGGAAGGAGATGATTCTGCGTCTGACCTCGATAGTGATCATGATGAGGATTAGATCGCTTCGCATTTAGTGGAAAGACTAATGTATCACTTTTATTTATGTAATGGACCTGTAGTTCCAAGTTGGCATTAGTAATCAGACTATCATGTAATGTTAATCGCACGTTTGGGTAAACGTTAATGCAATTTTGGTTCCTTGTCGGTAATTACGCTTTAAATTGCATGCGTTATGAGCACGATAAGTGGTTAGATTGGCGATGTCATGTTGCAAGAAATGAATTATTATGCCTCTGTTTTTATTGTGCTTTAGAGAAATTTCTCCAGTAATTTTAGTTTGGCATGAGTACCTAATTCATCTGTAATCTCTTGGCATCGACCAATAATCGCTTATTGTTGCAACTTCGCAGATGATGCGCACCCATGCTGGAGCTGGTGGTAGCCAGGATGGCAACCAGGATGACTTGCCACCCCCACCCCCACCGTCTGCTCAGGAGTTCTTTGCCCAGTTCCTAGGGAGCCAGAGGACAATGGAAGAAGCTTTGCGCCTCATCGCGCAAAACACTGCTCGTGGCCACCCACAGCAACCAGGGGCCGAGCCAAATCAGCACAGTTCATTCAAGGAGTTTCTGGACACGAAGCCGCCGATCTTCAAGGTGGCTGAGGAACCACTGCAGGCCGATGAGTGGCTGAATACCATCGAGCAGAAATTTCGTCTGCTAAGGGTCACAGAGCACCTAAAGGCAGAATATGCTTCTCATCAATTGCAAGGACCAGCAGGAATCTGGTGGACGCACTTTCTGTCGTCTCTACCTGCTAATGCGAGAGTGACCTGGGATCAATTCAAGTTGGCTTTTAGGGGACACCATATTCCCCCAGGCCTGATGCGCATGAAAGCAGCAGAATTTATGAGGCTCACTCAGGGAACCAAGTCACTCACAGAATATATGCACGCATTCAACAACTTGTCAAGATATGCTCCCAGTTTCGTGGATACAGAAGAGAAAAAGATTGAGAGTTTCAAGCGAGGTCTAGGTACCAAATTAATGAAGACTATGGCAAACTCCCGATGTGCCACGTACAATGAATTCATTAGTGATGCCTTGACCCAAGAAAATCACAACAACATGCATGCAGTTGCTAAAGGTCGCAAGAGGGCCTATGAGGCCGGTGCATCCGGATCTTTCCAGTCGAAAGCGCCTATCAGCAGCTAGGCCACAATTCCATCCACCTGCACCCAAGTTCAGGCCTCCACCACCGAAAGCTCAGAATAACAGGCCACAGAAACCATTTCGTAAGGCGTTCACTATTGCCTTACCAAAAGGAAATGGCAATCAGGACAGCTCCACAGGATTCAGAAGTAATCAACCATGTTTCAACTGCAACCAACTGGGTCATTGGTCCAAGGAATGCCCCCACCCCAAGAGGAATGGCAACCCAAACCAGAACAATCAGAGGCAGGTGAATGCCAGGGCACGTCAGGGACAAGTGCATTATACCGCTGTGGAGGAAGTGCCCGCCGGAGAAGTTGTCACGGCTGGTATGTTTCTTGTCAACAAGCATCCCGCTGTTGTTTTATTTGATTCGGGAGCTTCTCATTCATTCATGAGTCAAGCATTTGCATCTAGACATGATCAAGAAATAATAGAAGTAAGTAAAGGGGGTTTTAACATAAGTTCAGCAGGGGGTACGGTTACTACCAGAAAGATAGTCAAAAACGTACTCATTTGATACAAGGGAGGGAGTACACAACAGATTTGATAATATTGCCGGGATTGTCGATAAGTGTAATCTTAGGCATGAATTGGATGAAGGATCATGGTGTTCTTATCGACACTAGCACCCGTACCATCATGTTGAGAGAACCCACGGGAGGGAATGCTTTTCTAGTTCCACTCTCCCGCGATTTCGAACCCCAACATTTAGCCTGTGCTATCCAAGCCACCACCACATGTGATATTCCAGTGGTTTGTGAGTTTCCGGATGTATTTCCAGAGGAATTACTAGGTCTACCACCGGATAGGGACGTGGAATTTAAGATCGAATTAGTGCCAGGTACCGCACCCATATCCAGAAGGCCATATAGAATGCCACCCAATGAGTTAGCAGAACTTAAGGTTCAATTGCAAGATCTATTGGACAAGGGTCTTATCCAACCTAGCTCCTCTCCGTGGGGATGCCCAGCATTGTTTCGTGAAAAAGAAGGATAAGTCACTGAGGATGTGTGTAGATTACAGACCACTCAATGCTGTGACCATCAAGAACAAATATCCGTTACCCCGCATCGACATCTTGTTCGATCAGTTAGCGAAGGCAAAGGTATTCTCCAAAATTGACTTGAGATCAGGTTACCATCAGATAAAGATCAGATCGGAGGATATACCCAAAACTGCTTTCTCTACTAGGTACGGCTTATACGAGTACTTGGTTATGTCTTTCGGACTAACAAATGCTCCAGCCTACTTTATGTACCTAATGAACTCGGTATTCATGCCCGAACTTGATAAGTTCGTGGTCGTATTTATCGATGACATATTGATTTATTCAGAAACTGAGTCAGATCATGAAGAGCATTTGAGGATTGTCCTATCCAGATTGAGGGAACATAAGCTATATGCCAAGTTTAGCAAATGTGAATTTTGGATGAGCAAAGTGCCTTTCTTAGGTCATATTTTATCGAGAGATGGAATCTCAGTGGACCCATCAAAAGTGCAAGAGGTCATGGATTGGAAAGCCCCAACTTTGGTGCATGAAGTTCGGAGTTTTCTAGGGTTAGCAGGATACTATCGTCGGTTTATTCCAGACTTCTCAAAGATAGCTAAGCCTATGACCAGACTACTTCAGAAAGATGAGAAGTACAAATGGACACCAGAATGTGAAACAGCTTTTCACACCCTCAGAACTTTGTTGACTACAGCGCCAGTGCTAGCACAACCAGACATTGAAAAGCCTTTTTATGTATTTTGTGATGCATTAGGAATAGGTTTGGGATGTGTACTTATGCAAGAAGGGAGAGTAATTGCATATGCCTCTCGGCAACTGAGAAAACATGAAGTCAACTACCCTACACATGATTTGGAACTTGCAGCCGTTGTCCATGCATTGAAGATATGGAGACATTACTTGTTGGGCAATGTATGTCATATCTATACTGACCATAAAAGCCTCAAGTATATCTTTACCCAGCCAGAACTGAACATGAGACAACGTAGATGGTTGGAATTGATTAAGGACTATAATTTGGAAGTGCATTACCATCCGGGTAAAGCTAATGTAGTAGCCGATGCGCTTAGTCGAAAGTCCCATTGCAACACAGTGGAAGCGCTATTGGAAGATGGATTCAACTTGCTACATCCTGCTGTACTACACAATATCACAATCAGTTGTTCGCTTGAGGGCAAAATCATAGAGCTATAGCAGACAGATGTAGGAATAAGTCACATCAAAAGAAAAATGCAAGAGCAAGAAACCAAACATTTTAGATTGGACGAAAGAGGTGTATTATGGTTTAAGGACCGCTAGTGGTACCAAAAGACCGTGAGCTAAGAAATCAAATCTTAGATGAAGCTCACTCGTCCAAATTGTCTATCCACCCAGGTAGTAGTAAAATGTATCAAGATTTGAAAACCCGTTTTTGGTGGACTAAGATGAAGAAAGAGATCGCAGCCTATGTTGCTAGGTGTGATAACTGCAGCAGAGTGAAAGCCGTCCATATGAAAACCGCTGGATTACTTCAGCCATTGCCTATTCCAGGATTTAAATGGGAGGAAATCAGCATGGACTTTATCACAGGCCTTCCAACAACGCCCCAAGGTCACGATTCAATCTGGGTCATTGTTGATCGTCTCACCAAGTCAGCACATTTTGTACCAGTTCACACAACATATCACGCGGGTAAATACTCCGAGTTATATGTTTCCCAGATCGTGAAACTACATGGAGTGCCCAGGACCATAATCTCAGATAGAGGACCACAGTTTATAGCTCGTTTCTGGGAGCACTTGCACCAAGCTTTGGGAACCAAGCTAATCAGAAGTTCAGCTTATCATCCGCAAACTTCAGGATAGACAGAGCGAGTGAACCAAATCCTAGAAGATTTACTTAGGGCTTGTGTTATATCTTCAAAAGGTTCATGGGAGAAATGGTTACCTTTAGCTAAATTCTCCTATAACAACAGTTATCAAGCGAGTATCAAAATGGCTCCATTTGAAGCCTTATATGGCAGAAAATGCAGAACTCCATTGAATTGGATTGAGCCCGGTGAAAGGAGATATTTTGGTATTGATTTTGTCAATGAAGCCGAAGAACAAGTACGTATCATCCAACAACACATGAAGGCAGCTCAATCAAGACAGAAGAGTTATGCCGATAGAAGAAGAAGACCACTAACTTTTGAGGTAGGTGACTATGTGTACTTGAGAGTATCACCCATGAAAGGTGTGAAGAGATTTGGGATGAAAAGAAGCTTTCACCAGATATGTAGGGCCATACAAAATTTTGGAACGAAAAGGAAATGTTGCGTACAAGCTACAACTACCACCAGAGATGAGTGTAATCTTTGATGTGTTCCATGTTTCTCAGCTAAAGAAATGTCTTCGAGTACCAGAAGAAGCTATTGCACCCATCAACGTGCAACTGCAATCGGATTTGACCTATGAGAAAAGCCAATTCGAGTATTAGAAGAGATGGAGAGAGTAACAAGGAGTAAGATTATTAAGTTCTATAAGGTAGTGTGGAACAATCACAGTGAACAAGATGCTACATGGGAAAGAGAAGATTATCTGCAAGAAGTTTATCCCGCCTTTTTCCAAGAATGGTAGGTCTTGCAAATCTCGGGACGAGATTTTTATAAGGGGGAGGGGCTATAACACCTTGGGTGTTAGCCTCGCATAACTTGACTTGCATAACATGAGCATGAGCATCAAGCATTCATAAATCATCATTTACAATTGAAACATCTGATCGAAACATATGAAACATTGCTAGTTATTTCGTGTTTCTTGTAACATATGCATATGATCATGTGCAAATAAATGCTAGTGTGTAATGTTGGTCACTACAACACCTTAGCTACACTTAGATTAACAAAAGGAACCTTGTTCATGAAGGCCACATTTCATGATCAAGCACTTAAGCGATATTTCATGTGTTGACCTGAATAGCTATATGAGTGACTACTACATGAAATGCTTAAATAACCTTGCAAATTGTTTAAACATGCTTAGAGTATCATCATGAACAACTTTGGTATTTAAGGTTAGGGCTAGTTTGGTCATTTAGCCATGGTTTGAATGTGTATCATGATTTCAAAGTGACACGTTTGACTAAAGTTGAACTAGGTGTTAGGGACCTTGCATGGAGGAGTTCACTAAAGCAAAGTTGTAGTGTTTGACATAAGGAACAACTTTTATTTTTATGACATGGACTGATTTAGCTTCTAACATGCTTGAATGGGGTCCCACAAAAACCAGCTTTTCACTGTTTTCAACACTTCAAAAAATTTTCTAAGTGTTGGCTCACTAACAGCCTGACGGCCGATCTTTGGGATGACATTGCTCCTTAACCATTGCGAATTGGGTCTTGATCGTTTAAGACGAATTGCAGCTGGTACATAGGGCTATAAATTTTGTTTAGACGTCTTATGCTTTGGAGCGACGGATTAGCAGGAAAATCAGCGGCAAATCTCGTCGTCAGGCTCGGCCATCACGTTCTGACGAAACTAAATCGCGGCGTCATGGCCGACCGGCTTCAGACACCGCGCGCCGCGTGGAGGTCTCCATGGCCGCATGTCGCCGTTGCTCTGTCCGCGCGGGCCACGCCGCGTCTGGGCGCGCCTTCAAGTCGCCCGCACCCGCCCGCACTCCACCGCGCACCCCATTTGCGTCGCCTCGGCCCTCCTTCCTCGCAGCAGCAGCCCAGCTCTTCCGCGTCGAGAGCCGCCGTCGCCATAGCCAACGCCAGTCACCCTCGTCGGTTCTCCTCCACAGCAACTGCTCCACCAGCACCCCCACGTCTCACCACCTCCACCCGCGCTCGTCAATCGCGCTTGGTAAGCCTCTGCAGCGCGCACATGCTCGCCGGAGCTCCGCCACCACCCTCCGTCGCCGTGGCCAGGCCTAACCAGACCACCCCAGGCCACGAGAGCGCGCGCACTAGCTTCCTTGTAGTCTGTAGATGCTCGGCGTAGCGTTTGTTTGAGCCGCCGTAGCCTTCACCGGCGTCCCGCCGACGTCCCGCCTCGCCGAGCCGCCATGGCTGCCGCCGTCGTCCTTACCGTCGACAATAGGGTCGGCCAAGGGGTTCAATAGAAGCGCTAGGTTGAGTAGGTCACGCCGTGAAGACATTACCGCCGGCGGACTCGCCGTCGACGAGCCGTGGCCGCGCAAGCTTGCTCAGCGCCGCCGGCTCTGTTTCGGTTTCACTGACAGGCGGGCCACTCGATGACCAGCGGGTCCCACCGGGTCAGCGACAGGCAGTGTTGTAGGCTAGTTCAAATATTCCAGTTTTTGATTTGTTTGGTTATTTTTGTATCTTTAGTTTGGTAGCTCCTAAAATGGTGAAATAAAATATGATTGTTGTTGCTTAGGAAGTGTAGTATTTAGGAAAAATATGTTCTTGGGTTCAATAGTAGAAAATTTCTGGAGATTTAAATAGGGATTTCAAATGTGCTTTTGATGCATTCAAATTTGTTTATTTTAATCTAAGAGTTCCTGGCTCCAAAAATTATGAAATTTTTGTGGTAAGCTAGTCTTTTAGCATACATGAGCTTGGATAAAAATTTGAGAATCAGTGCATGTGTAGATCTATAGTTATAGATTTTTCTTTAATAAATAGTTAATCCTTGCATGAATTTTTATAAATTATTATAAGTCCAAAATTCCATGAGATTTGTTGGAGGTGATACTAGTACCATATGGATGTTAGAAAAAAATAAGAAATCTGTTGCTTGACACTTTTCAATAGGATTTCATTTAATGCTATTTCAAGCCTTGCTTCCTTAGCATTTTTGTATAGGATGTTCTACTTAGCAAAATGACATGAAATTTTATAGTAGTCCTTTGAATAGCATTAGTAAGACTCTGTAAAATTTTTGAGAATTTATTAAGCACATCTGATATATATATTATTATTTACCCTAGATATCTAAATAAAATAATAAAGGCAATTTAATAAATAGTTTGGGCTTTGCCATTATATTATCTTAACTATGTTGGTATGCTTAAACTGTTTGGTAGGTTCTAGGTTGTCCAATTTGTGGATGAGTACATAAAGTAGAGGTGCTATTACTTATTATATTGCATGATAAATCATTTCCGGACTGATTCTAGAGTATGAGGAGTTACATGTTGAAACTGATGTGGACTGTAAAAATGGTTAATAACAAAGTTGTAGAAAATTTGATAAGCTTTCCAGAAAGTCTAGGATCACTAGATTTGGAATTGTAGAACTCCAGTTATGAGTGAAACAAGTAGATACTGTTTATGGCATAGTCGATGCGTTGTAGAAGTAGTTAAGTAGTAAGCGAGAAGAGATATGCACCTACTCAAACAACGTGATGCACTTGTTAACATATATGCATTCGTAATACTTATACCATACTCATGCATCTAGGATCGGAGGAAGAGATCACGTTGCTGGAATTCGAAGAAGCAGAGGAAGGGAACCCGCAGGAGGATCCGCAAGCCGCAGCTCCCGAAGGCGTGGAGCAGAACCCTGAAGAGCTTCCGGAGTGCCCTGACCATCGCCCTACTTCCTTTCTGCGAGGCAAGCCCCGGAGCATTATAAGTCTCCCAGTAATTTACGAATGTTTACTTACGTATTTATGATTGATGCATTAGGTTATAAGAGTTGAATGAAACCACTTGATGCATGTACAATCCTTGTCCAGATATTATCCCTTTAACCGGTATAGGTCCAGGATCGAATATATATGCTTAGCCATGCTTAGACCGGTAGAAGTCGGGTGATGTCCTGTCACCTGCGAGATATAGGTGGATACCGGAGCACGGTTGGCTATATCTGCTATCGTGGAACAGAACCATGAGGTAAAAGTAAATTGAGACCGGACGGGAGGTCGATAGAAAAGCAACAAGGCATGGAGGTCTTGGGTGTGGATCTATCCCCATCTGTGTCGATCAAGGACCGTACCATTGTTGGAACTTCTGACAAGATTGAACGCATGCCTCTCACTTAGCTGGCCGGATAATTCGTTCCGACCGCGAAGCCGAGTAATTCAACTCAGGCCGGGAATCGTTCTGTTGTGCGCTCCTTCCGGGGAACGATCAGACTGAGCCCAAGGGCAGGCTTGGCCTGAGCATCCTGGCATCTGGTGTTCCAGATTGTGCGGCGCAGTACGAACCCGCGAAATGTGTACCGGAGTTGTACCAAAGGTGACCTAAGACTATCGTGGCTGATAGATCTGGGTTTGTGTTAGGAATAAACTCCTAGCTGGTGAAAATCGATTCGAATCGCCGTCTCTCCCGGATAGTGAGAAACTTGGCTAGCTCCAACATCGTAGTAACTGTGTTATGAAACATGATGGTTCAGATGAATATGGAATTAAAATACCTGCTATGGTTACTATTGTATGATTCTAAATAATATACCACATGTTTGGCACAGGGTAGTTGCTAATCTAGAAATGGATAGTTATAATTAACTTGATAAAGGAATCACAAGTGTACCAAGCTTAATTGCCTTTTTCGCAAAAATGTTGTCAAGTTACGTCCACTTATATAGCCTTGCATAATCCTTGGAGTCATTTTATTTTTGGTTCATGATGGGTAAGTCTAGCTGAGTACCTTCTCGTACTCAGGGTTTATTTTCCCATTGTTGCAGATGGCACTGTGTATCATGGTTATTGCAAGAGTTGCTTCTATCCCGCTGTGGATGAGGAGTAAGCCTTGGGCAGGCTCCCTTAGTAATTCCTATCTTTGCTTTTGTGGATCGTGATCTGGCATGGCACTATATCAAACTACGTTGGAAACTTATCTTCGAACTTAATTGCTTCCGCTTTAATTATCAAACTTGGTTTGTAATAACTTTCTATTCGTACTCTGATGATGAAAAGTATCTGTGAACTTTATGTAATATGTGGCATGTATGTTGAATCCTATACGATCTTGGTTGTTGTAAATCGTTTATCGAGACCCGTCGCGGTACTCGACGGACTACCGGGTTTATATGGGTTCAAGTATGACAGTGCGACCGCTTGCGGATTGCCATTGTACTTGTATTCTTATAAATTGGTCGGTTCTGCGACAAAAATGACCCGCTTCAATTGATCGACATGGCCAGAATGTTACTGAATGTCTCTCCTTTGTAGAATCGGCTCTGGCCATGGTCCGATGTCGATCACTTCTCGAAGTCGATGACATATAATAGCCAAAGTGTTCCTCAGCCCGTAGTTAGTAATATGTGATATTAGCAAACAATTCCTCTGTCTTGGATGATTTCTTCTTTTGTTCCGTACTCCATGCTACGTGCATTATTTTGTTCATGTTTGCTTTGCTCTTGTGGGCCACACACGTTGTACCAGCTTTTACCCTCCTGGGTTTATTTTTGCACCAGAAGCGATACCCTCGTGGTACCGTCTATTAGAGCTGTCAATCAAGCAAATTGGTTGCCCAGTATTAATCCAAACGTTAGGGTAATATTCCTTCAAATATTCCCTATCTGATTGCTCTACCGAATCCTTTTCCTTCTTTTAGTATTTCCAAAATATAAGTATTACCTGGCACAGGGCTCTTGACTCGATAAGGTCATTCTTAATCAGACAACCATTTTTTGCTGAATTTGCTGCCCTTTGATCGTTAATTTTACTCTCCAGTCCAAATCTTTCTTAGAGGATTACTCATTCGACCTTTTAATCGTAATATTTTGTGACCTCTGGTTTATTGGTTTCAATGCCTTTTCAAGAGCACACAGCCAAAGGCAACTCAAGTCTTCTAAGTCATCCATCACGAGACCCCGGTAGACTTTGGCTGATAAATTACTCTGCATCATAACACGCCTTGATCCATTTTGAACTTCCCAAGAACAGACTGCATCATGTTTTATGCACAAGTTCATAAGGCGATCATATTAGCTCCTCTGCCCCTAGTCATTAAGGGCAATCCATTCCTAGTCTTTCCTAGAGTCTTGTCTCCTTTTTCCAAGATGAAATAGGCTCAGAGGAATTTGTTCGATCATGAAACCCTCCTGGCCAGGGGGACTCAAATAGGCAAGAGGCTAAAGAACCATTACAGCCAATCGATCACTTCTGCTTTGGCTAAAGGGCTGATTATGATAATAGCCGATTTCAGACTCCCGATCTTAATCCCACTTAGGTCCGAAAAACACGGCTTTCATTAAGAGAGACCTTCGATCTCCCATCCTTAGTCACTAGACACCGTATTCTCTTTGGCAGCGGTGAAGCGGCGTTCCGCCTTCTATTAACTGCGGTTGCCTTTTGCGTGTCCCGAGGCATCTGCTTCTTCGCTTCGCGCCTTCAACTACCAGGGGCTTCAGCCTCAAATACATATCCATTCGCAACTATTCTTTCACTCTCTTTCACCTGCCAAAAACCCTGTAGCAGTTTTCTTCCTCCCTTCCATAGTTCCAACTATCTCTTATGGCTAGCGAGGGTAACCGAGGCAAGCGCGCGGCAGAGGAGGTTCCCGAAGGGGACATGCCGATGAACCGGCGTCTCCGACGCATGAGGTAAAACTACTAACTTTTATGTCCCTGATGATGATGACCTGTTCTGACTCTCCTATAGGCTCGTCGCGAATGATAGCTTCCATCTTTTCTTTAGGATCGGCAAACCCGCTGATGCTGCATCCTCTACGCCGGCTTCATCGTCGGGCTCATCTAACTCGTATGATGGCGATGATGCCCGGTGCTTCTTTCGGGAATGGAGGTCAGCCGAGGATCGCTATTCCGAGGCGATCTGGAATAACTGCCAGCTTGAGATTTGTCTGGGGGTTTTCCAAGCGGCCCTCAATGTGGCTAAGGAGGAGACTAGCACCGTCCGAGCACGACTGGCAGAGTCTGACGCCGCAGTAGCAGGTAAGACGAATTCTAGGAATGCTTCTATTCCAGTTCTCATTATCTTCATCTTGATAGTTTTCTGTAATCGCTAGCTCATACGGTGCAGTTGGAGTCTCTCCAACTGGTGACGAACGTGGCTGCGAATGCTATTAATGCGTGGGGTTCCCTTATTGATGCTCGTCTCCAAGACATTCTGGCCCGTGTCTAGGAGGTTGCTCTTCATGGCGTTCGCTACAGCGCATCTGTGGCGCTAACCGCGATGCAGGTCCAAACTGGGCACGATCTTCATGCCATGGAGGTTGGCTTCCTGACTGGTGATGGTCCTAAGGGGCATGAAGATTTGATAGAAGACTTCACCGCAGCAGCAGAGGCCATTGTGGACATTACCTCCGCTCAAGATGTGGTGAACAAAGTCTTTGATTAGTTTGTATTTAGGGTAATCCTGACGAACAAAGACTCATGTTCCTCCATGAACACGCTTCAATGTAGTGTCCTTGCATATGATCGTTTTTGCTTTTGTTTTTGCTCTATAGGCGATACATATCATATCAGCTTTTACTATCTTCGAAGATCTTTCATTTTTGAACTATAGGTGATACCTTCCTAATACCGGCTATTGGAGCCAAGAACGAATCGGCTATCAAATCTAGATGTCAGAATAACATCTCTTCATGCATTTTTCATTCCAAAGATCAAACGACCGATCAATCTGAGTCAAGCATCCTATTAAGCAAAACAAAACTTCTCTTAATAAATCCATTAACTCTGAATCACACTTACACTTTAATTCAACATTCACATGCGTCGGCCTAAACCCATTTCTAAGACTCAATGTTTATTTTTCCTTAACTCAATGGCCGACGCGACGCCATGATTACTGATTAAAACAAACTTTCAGAGCCGATTGCTTGAACTGGCTATTGGCCTTCATTATTAATCCTGATGAAGCCTCCTTCCCATGTTTTGCCAGAAAGGCATTCGAAGTCTCCCAATTCCCAAAACACTGGATCGCCTGTTGCGATGCTCACAGACTCATCAGTGCAAACCACCTCGACATCATCCCCATGCCATTGAAACAAACATTGATGCATGGTTGATGGCATGCAACAGTTTGCATGAATCCAGTCATGATCGAGGAGCAAACTATATGAGCCTTTTCCATCGATGACAAAGAACGTGGTGAGCAAAGTTTTACTCCCAATTGTTAACTCGACGTTTATTGCCCCCCGGGTCTTAGATGTATTCCCTCTGAAGTCTCTAAGCATCATGTCGGTCTCAAGCAAATCTCTAGGTCCCTTGCCAAGCTTACGAAAAGTAGTGTAAGGCATAAGATTGACAGAACCACCTCCATCCACTAACATTTTGTTCATCGGCTTCCCATCAACAAAACCGTTCATGTATAAAGCTTTCAAGTGCCGATGTTTGACTGGCTTATCGAATATCGCTTGGTGTGTAACCATTAACTTGGCAACCATCTCTTTATACTCTGATTCATCGAAGTTTGAGTAAACTTCCTAATCCGCTGGAGCTCTGAATTCTGATGGCAACAGAAAAGTTATTTGGATATTAGCCGATGGTTGCCTCTTATCAGCTATTTGTTTGGTACGCCACACTTGAGTTTTACCGGATGGCTGAGCCTATTCCTCTCCTTATTCCTTAGGCATTGCACACTTCTTTTCTAGCTTCTTGTTAAACCTCCAGGGCACCATTGGCCTTCCTGCCAAACATGTTCCCTCTGATTGTTTCCTTCTTCATGATCAGCCCAGTCTTGGTCAACAACTCTCTTTCCCAGCCGATCATGAATACTTTTATTTTTTAAGCGCCGATCCAAGTTATTATGATGATACACATTCTGGGCATGGCTAGACCGGCGGTTGATTTGAGATTGCCTAAACTCCTAATATTGATTACTATATTCCAGACAGTCATGTCTGGTAGGCAATTTCAAACCTTCGTTCCAGCAGTATCTGAAGAAAGGACAATTCCAGTGTGACTCAGCTTGCTTCCTTTCACACCTTTCTTCTTCTAGTTGATGCTGATATTCTTGATCCTCTAACCATTGTTGATGATCTTTTTCTTTCTACCGCCGCCACTTATTCAATAGGATCCAAGATGTGACTCGTGGCCTTGTCGCTCTATCCTTTGATGTTCCCCCTGCTCATATCGGTTCTTCTGCTGACCACGACATTTTTTAACCTCTCTGTATTCATCAGCCGATATCTGCATCTTGGGATCGACTGTTCCATCTTTTCTTGATTTGGCCGATGTTAGGACTTTAGTTTTTCCTTTGAATATCCCAACATCAACCATATTTTTATCTTCTGGGAAAGGATTATCATCAACTTTCATTTTTCGAGGCGTATCAAACTTGAGCCTCCCTTGCTGAATAGCCCTCTGTATATGCTACTGGAAAATTCTGCACTCATTAGTGGAATGAGAAGTAGCATTATGGAACTTGCAGAACTTCTTATTCTTTAACTATTCAGGGGGCAACATAACATAATTGTCCGACAATTTGATCTGGCCCTTCTCAAGTAAAAAGTCAAAGAGCTTGTCTGATTTCGTGACATCAAAGTCATAGCTCTCCTTGACTCTTCTTCCCCAAGGATTTGACACCATTACTGTCTTCTTGCTCTAATTCCATTCAGCCGTAGCAACCTCCTCTTCTTCATCTTCATAGCCGTCATTTGCTGAGTATGGATCATAAGCTTCGGCTATGGTGGTATTCTTCTGGAATCGAGTGTCTCTGTGCATACTCTAGAATTAGCTGTTGAGCGCTGCTACTCATTGAGCCAATTGACCCAATTTGTCAAATTCTTGTCCTAGCAGCTTTTCCTTCCATATTGGCAGCATTCCTTGAACAGCTAAAGCAGCTAGCTGATCATCAGCCAAACTTAATGAGAAGCACCAATTCTTAGTCTCTCGGAATCTCTGAAGAAACTCAGTGCCCGATTCATTAGTCCTCTGTCTCATGGTCGTTAGATCGGTAATCTTTTTTTCTCCAGTCCCAGTGTAAAAATATGTATAAAACTTCTTCTCCAGGTTAGCCCAATTGATAATGGAATTGACTGGTAGTGACGAGAACCAAGTGAAGGCTGGCCCTGACAGGGATAAGGAGAAAAACCAAACTTGATGGGTATCCTCAACAGATGCTTCACCCAATTATGTAAGATATCGACTGACATGTTCTATTGTGCTTGTACTGTCTTGACCAGTGAACTTGGCGAACTCTGGGAGCCTGTAATTTGTAGGAAGAGCAACCAAATTAGACCATTCTAGATATGGACATTTATATGAAAAGGTCAGCCCCTTCAGCTTTAAACCGGCCTGATTTTTCATCATCTCGGTCACCTTCAGCAGCAATTCATCAGCTTGCAAATTTGGATTTCTTAGTACTTGCTGACCCATCTATGGATTGAAATCCCGCGTGCCTTGATATCCTGGATTTGGCGTCATGTGGAGGGTGTCATAATCCGTCCCATAGTGATAGCCTTGTGGAATCTCAATCTATTGGGTCCTTTGCTAGCTTACTGCTTGAAGTCTCTAATTATAGACATAAGGATCTATATCTCTATGAATCTTTTGAATTGATGGTGCTATTTTTTGAGCCAACGATGGTATGTGGCCTGATGTGCCAAAATTGATCATCTGGATCTGACTTTGCCCCGTCGGCTGTTGTACATGCTGTATTGATGGTCCAGGATTGTACTATGCCTGATTCATAGCAGTGCCTGGAGTTTGTTCAGATGAACCCTGAAGTGTCTGAACATCACCATTACTAGCTGGTACTGCTTCTTGATGGTTGGTACCGACTTGATTAGTCCCTTGAGTCAACGGATCTAGAATGTTGTAATAAGTCGATCCCACCTGACCAACTGGAATCCCATGAATCGCCTCTTTCATGGCTTGTGAAATGCGTCAACGAAAGCTTCATTGCGGCTTGACATGGCATCACGAACAGATTTGTTTATGGCTTCTGTAAAGAAACGCATGTCTTCAGCTTCAACCGTATCTGTCTGCCCATGTAATAAAACTCTTGGTAGTGGAAATTTCTAAATAAGTATGATGTCACGTGTTTTGGTGTAGGACAACAAACACTTCTTCTGAAATTCCTCTGTAGCCTTGCCAATGGTATCCTTATCCTCATCAGGTAGGTCTTCATAGTGTACCATAAGGATGTCATCGTTGTTGTGAGCCACCATGATGATTGTGGGGTCCCACTAGGCGTGCCAGAAACGTGTGTCGACATAGAATTTTTGCCTCCGTGCCGAGGACACACGAAGCAAGCCGGAAGGGTTCGCTCGATTTGAGCAGATCCGCCTGGCTTTAGCACAAGGGTAGTCGATCCTGCGCAATCCTCCCGAGATGTGCCAGTCAATTTGACCCTACAATTGACAAGGAGAGAAAGCTTATTAGTAATTAAGGGCGGAACATGCCGGTGTTGCCAGACAGTCCCGAATGTGCGTCTCTGAGAGCTGATATGAGAGGAAATCGACTAAATTGCCGATTCTAGCATATTCACAAGAATGAATCGATTAAAGCTCATGGGGTTGTATAAGAAGGATCGGTTATCATTTAGGATAAATGTTATTTAAGCACATATTAATCAATAGCAATAAGATATCAATGATAATTGGTTTATACTGAGTCAATGATTACAAGTAACCGAACACCTTTTATTTAAAGAAACAATTCAACACCCCTTAACCATTTAATAAAGATAAATCTAATGAAAATGTTAGATCTCATCTATCGCCATGACCAGTGGGGCATGAGGCAGAATCATGCAGGCCATAGAAACAACAATAGACTTGATGACCCTAACTCATTACTAATATCAGTGGGGCATGAGGCAGAATCATGCAGGCCATAATATAATAACAAGATCATGGGGCTAACACATCTTTCAACTTATCTCTACTTCAATGATCTCGTAATGCGAACTATTCATGGAAGCATTCGATATCGGCTAAACAACCGATTTAGGCATAGCGTACAGTTAAGGTCATGCCTTCTCAGGAACAGGTCTACTAACCAATGATCCCCACTCCACGGTGCCAACAGTGGGGTGAGAGGCAGAATCCCACATGCCATGATGATGGGCCATGGAACGGTTTTCGTTAACTAATGGATCTACTCAAGATCGAACATGCCTTAACCGCACGCTATGCACGATTAAGATTGACGCAAAACAGCCAATGAAAAACATAACTCATCACTTAAGATGTAGATTAAATCAGTTTTAGATTAGCAAACGATGAGTTAAACAAGATATAAGGCTGATTCAAATCAATCTCAATCGGACAGAGTGATATTGCTATAATTAGATAAACAATGAAAGCAATAAGCAATATCGGTAACTTAATGAATCTACCAAAAACTGTCATACTAAGGTAGAGCCGATAACTTGACCTTGATCTAATTCAAGCAGTGGGGTGTGAGGCAGAATCACACAGGCCATACTTGAATTAGACAAGAATCGATAACTAGCTTATACCAGAGTCGCAGTGGGGGTCGACCGGATCAATACAGCCATACGAACAGAGGTATAAACCATGATGGTACTTACAGACAAGCAATGGAGGTCGATCAGATCGATGCAGCCATACTCACTGAAGAACTCACCAAGATCTACTCTACTCCTACTCCTAAGGGGTGGGCGAAGCCAAAAAAGTAATTGACTTTGTATTTGATTGATTGATGTCCTTTACAATAGCCGAAGTTTGGTATTTATACCCGAAGCCTAAAAACGAACCTTGCTCAAGTAGGACTCAATACAATCTTTGGCACAATGAAAACATTCCTAATTTAAGATAACTTGAACTCTAATCTTTCCCTTTTTGTAGAGTCCAGCATGTCTTGTCCCAGCGCTGATCATAGCCTCTGTTGTTATCTGTTGGTGCTATCTGAAGGAAGCCGACTCTAGCGCTGCATCCGAATTAGCTGGTTCCGATCCACACGCAATCAATCCCTTGCTGACATGATTTTGGGAGTTCTCGAGCTCTTGAGATCCTCCTTCCAAATTTTGGTGTAAATACTGCCCTGCTCTAGGAAGACGATGGTAGCATCTAAAAGACATGAGGATTTATACTGGTTCAGGCCGAAGCCCTATGTCCAGTCTCAAAGATGATCGAGTGTGTGTTCCTCGCTTGAATGCTGTGAGGTAGGAGCTCTAGAGCTAGGAGATGGGCTGCCCAAAGGGAAGCTTTAGGAGCCCTTCTATGGTGTAAAAATGAATGAATGAGAGTTGTAACAAAATAGTTTTGGGGCCCTAAGACGGGTGCCCTGGCTGCCCTTATATAGAGTTCAGGGCCAAGCATGTACAAAGAAGAAGGTTCTCCCGACCGAAGGGTCGTGAGCCTAAGGGAGGGCCTAGCTAACTTGGCTTGCAAGCTATGCCATCTTGTGGAGCACGTCTAGGCATGGTTGTCATCATGGTCTTGTGCCATGTCGCGGCATGGTGTAACGTGGTGCTACTATGCCGGTCGTGGCAGCACTATAGGCATGGTGGTCGTTCGCTAGCTGTCCTATGCGACATGGTCCTCATTGTGGTCTTCATCATCGCCTCCTGGTTTCTGGGGGTGTCATATATGAGTTTGTAGCCACCCCTTGGTCATCGATCGCCTTGTGGGCTTGAGGAGCTGAGGGCCATGATCCCGACCATTGGGGTCGTGGCTTTCGCTAGTCTGGATGGCCTCTAAGTCAAGGCCCTCATCATGGATCTCATCCCGTAGTGGGTAGAATCATACATGTGTCCTGTCAAACCATATTTGGATGGTGGTGTTGGTCGTTAACACCGAGCAGTGTTCTCTTGTCTACATAGCATGGCGTAGGGATGGCATCTAACTAGACCGAAGTGACCATTGTCCCCATGGTCCTTGTGGAGTCAGAGTACTGTGCTTACTTTTTGGCTGGGCTTGACCTATCCCCATTCCTCACAGGAGTCGAAACGGTGGAGAGGTCATCAGTCTTTTGTGCATCGTGTGGCTAAGACAGAAGGAGGGGTCATGGCTGACCCTAGCCTTTGGCGTTTGGCCTAGCTCACTCGGCTCAACTAGGCCTCGGTCGCTCAGGCCTTCGCTAGCTGATGTGTCATGGGCTGCTCGGCCTACTAACTAATCGGTGCCTTGAGACACCCTAGGGGTTATGACCCCAACACTAGCCCCCGAGCATTTTTGCGATCACGAAGTCATCGTGAAAGCACTGTATTGCGTGCATATCGAATACGGGCTCATAGTTCATGGCTTGTTCGAGCTTTGTTGCTCAACCCCTTGTGGGTTGGTGTGTTCAATGCGGTAGGTGGCCATTGCGTTTTGTCCCATCAAGATGCCCTGACAATGTGGTACGTGACCGTCGAGCCCAGCTATGTCAGTGTGCTACGTATCAAGGTTCGTGACCCAGGCGGAACTGAGTGGTCTCATCGACGCTGTACCGGTTATGCCTTTGTGAGAGTCTTGATTTCCCCAACCTTACGTGGGCATCCAACATCATCTTTGACCTCCTGTGGTTCACCATGTGGCGTGGGGGTCTTGGGCTATTCGGTCCATTCCCGACCTATAAATGGGGGGCCTTTCTATCATTTGAGGCACCCATGGCCATGACTATACTTCACTCCTATCTCCCTGCTAAGAGAGTGAGGAAAGGAGGGAGAGAAAAGTTTGAGGGGAACAGCATGGTTCTCGTTGCGTGTCCTACTAGGGTCGTTCATGGTGGCCGGAGCCGGTGTAGCCCCTTCAAATAGCTGGTGCTAGAAGGTGATTTGCGAGCAGGATAGGGTTAGAGAGGTGCTTGGACCGTTTCCTAGGCTCAGTTGTTTCAGCAGCTCCTAGACCCATTAGGCTTTGGGTCACTAAAACACTAGTCCTAGTGGCCATGATCAGCTTCTCTAAAAAACTATGGGTGCCTCATCATTTCCCTCTTGTTTTTCGGGGAGCTATAGTGGTGGTCTTTGAGACTACCAACCCTGCCCATTTCTACGTGCTTTGGACTAGAGGTGTGACGAGGGGGCCTCTTGTCGCCCTTTTCATTCACTGCACTCACCACTGGGCATTTTTGTGGTATCACCTTAGAGGTGATACCTACTCTTGACACCTTGCGAGCGATGCGTCCGCTCTTGTATTCGAAGGTGCCAAGCCGGGAGAGATTTTTCCCTAGTTTTGGGCTTCCCCTATGGTGGTAGTGAGCCCCTAAGCCTTGAGGCTAGGGTTGTGCCTTTGTTTGGGGTCGCTAGAAGAGCTGATTTGGCCTATGATACGAGTAATTATCTCCCCGACCACTTTATGCGCGGTCATGAGGTTTTCTGTGATCGTGTATTGGCTCATAGGTCTTGGACCTCTTTGCTTTTTCCACATGACTGAGCCATGATCATGCTTTGGGCCCCACATTGCTTCAAGAGGAAGACTCTACTGTGTTACCCTGGCCATCTGCTTTGTCGATATCTCCTAGAGAGGTCGCAGACCTCTGATAGTTTGTGAGTCTCCAGAGCTGGCCTTAGATTTGAGACCTAGGATGCAGGGAGGAGTCGATCGAAGCTGGGCCCTGACTTCCTACGGGGTCACGGGGACCTGACTCTATTTTTCCTTGACGTCCTTGCTGACCTTGAGAGGTCGTGTTGCCTTGTTACAAGTAGGTTTAATTTCACCCCACGTGGGGAGAGGCATCTCCACCGTAACCACGTGGTCGGAGCGATGTGCCTCGTCGGGGTCGATGGGTAGTTCAAGCGGGACCCGATGTCCTCCCCAATCGACGTGGAGTTTGGTTGTGCCTCATCAAGAGACGTCCCACAAATCATCGGTCATCAAGCCTGTCGGTCCCCGACCGCCTCTGTAGTAGTCAGAGGGCAAGATGCCTCCCCCAGAGGGGGTCAACCTGGTCGACTTCGAAGCAGATGACTTGAACATAGAGAGAGATTATCGTGTGGCTCTGCACCACTGATTAGAGCCATAGGGGCCCATCTCCTCCCTACCCCTATCCCTTTTGTGGCCTCGAGTCCTTCAAAGGACCGGCCTAAGAGAAGGTTTCCTAAACACGACATGGGGTCGTGGATGCGGCGGGCCGCTCAACACGTGAATCTAGGGACTGTTGGCCTTCCCTAGCCATGTTGTGTCCTAGCAGAGCCCACTCATGAGTAGTTGTGCACCACAAAATGCGAGCGCATGAATCGAAAAGTATGAGGAACGAAAAAATACAATGCTTACTTGGGATTCATTTCAACGCTGGTATCTGTCGCTCGGCTACCTCCCCTGCACCATGGGATCGTTGGAATAGTTAGTAAATGCTGAGGAGGATGTCTTATATACCTCCCATGACTATTCTTGAGCCTCGTGACTCCTAGGAGACTGGACCGCTACATCTTTCATCGCTCGGGTTGCGGGTGCGTCTTGGTGTCCGCACCCATCTTGAATGCCAACCACCATCTTCTCTGCCTTCATCTTTGCGCCATCTATTTATGTCGAAGGGGAAAAGGGTAGCGAGCCTCGCCCCCTCCTTCTTCCTAGCTTTCGAGTTTCTCAGGCATCCAATCTAAGAGAGTGGTTGCTTTCTCTAAGTCCCATGGCTCGTGGCTTGTCCTAGTGACTTCGCCATCACTGGGAAGAGTCTTTCAAGATCATGTTTCTGCTATGTCCTATTGGTGTTCATCCTCCTTGGGTGTTAAAGGAAGTTCTGTGAAGACAGGGAGGAACAATATCATGGGTGGCCTAGGCCACTCGACTCCCCCATATTGGCGTGCATGTGGCTCCTTGGTACGGACATCGATGGGGGACCTTAAAGGGTGGGAACGCGTCCCACAACTTCCTATTGTGGGGAGACCTTTCACCCCAAAGATTTTGACCTAGGAGCACTTGAGCATCGACTCGGTGGCTCGCGATCGTCGGCTCATCGCCAAGTGTTCCGCTTTGGCTCCAACGGAAGCGGCATCAGGGTGGATCCTCATGGGGCTCCTCTTCCTCAGATGTTAGAGGTAGCTCCATGAGGTGGGTCTCCCCAAGGCTACTTTCGACAGTCCTCTCCTGCTCGCGGTGCAGATCTGAAGACTAGAGACGCCTTGTGCTGGTCTCTCTGCTTCATGAGATGTCTATCGCGAGTAGGAAGGGATCCGATAATCAATGTAACCTCGAGTTGAGTTGACATCTAGTCTTGCAGTGCGCTTGACCAGATGTATTTGCCCATGGCTTAGAAGTCAATGGTCCTAAATGTTTATGATTGTAACGTTTAGCGAACGCATAAGCCTTTGAGACTTCGATGTGTGCATTGTTCTTTTGATTTTTTTTCTTTGACGTTGCTGCTATTGACTGTTTCACTTATTTGCCTTGGTGAATCTTGGCACGAGGAACTTCACCTAAGTTTTGTGGCTTTAGGGCTATTGATGGTTCCCATGAATTACCCCACCCGATTGGGCCCATCGTCGAGTTGTTGCCGGGCTGCGATGCGAGTTCACATTCATGTACCATGGTGCGTTCCACCATAGTCGAGGATACCTTAGTCGTGGGCTGGTTCGGCATGGCTCCTGCCCCGGGAAGGCGGCACACTCATCGTTTTGCCATTGGTCCTCCCTTCAGAGGGGCGGTTGCCGATAACCTGGATGAAGCATCCTCGTCATCTTGCTGGTGCTGTCGTCTAGATGTGCGCCGAGGTGCTCGGTGTGTGAGCTCATCTATCATGTCGCCCCCTGTGTTCCTCTTATCTAGGCTAGAATGTGCTCCATCCCCTTAGGCCATGTGTGTGTGGGTGCGCGTTCTAGCTTGGGGGCTAGCCCGCAGGGCTGAACATTGCGCGGCCCAGCGGCGTGGTCAAAGCGTTGGGAACTAGTTGCAGATTTGTTTCGATGTAAGAGGTAAATGAGTGGAGGGTTTAGGCTTCATCTTTCCCTATTCCTCCTGTTCGGGTAGAGCGATGTTCTATTTCCCTTCACTCCCACGCGCGAGTGCCCGACTTTGCCTAGGACCTGGTCCATGAGGCTTGGTCTGAATGGTGCCTCGGTGCGTTCGAGAGATCGGGAATCAGTTCGCCAATCTATTTCACCATGAGTACGGACGAAGAGGCTCAAAACAAGTCCTTTGTCCGATGACAGATGGTGTTCGGGATTTACATATATATGATGTGTGTTTGGCGTATTCATTTGTCATTCCGCCGTTCTTTCGCTTACTTTTCATGCAAATTGGAATGTGCTTCGTCCCCTTAGTCCTATGTTTGTGAATGCGTGTTTCAGCCTAGGGGCTAGCCTGTGGGGCTAAAATGTGCACAATCCATCAAAGCGATAGGACATTAAGGGTAGGTCGCAGATCCAGCACAATGCGGAAAGAAAGCGAGAGGACGACAAACGCTCTTCTTTTCCTTCGTTCCCTTCATCTTGAGTGTATGAGTTCCCCATTTCCTTTCAATCTCGTGTGTAGGTGCCTAGCCTTGCCTAGAAACTGGTCCATGAGGTTTGGCTGGGGCGACCTTGGCACGAGCGAGAGATCAGGATGTGGGTCATCGGCTCATCGCGACCCAGGGAGCGGTTGGCAAAGACTCAAAAAATGGGTCACTGGGACAATGACAAATAGTGCTACACCATGGATCACGTGCATGTGCCTATGTGTGCAACCTAGTGAGTGAGTCATGTCCGGTTGCTTGCACAAGTCAGATCTGTAACAGAACCGACCAAATCATAAGAACGTAAGTACAAAAACAATCACCGAAGCGATCAAATTCCTGTACTTAAGCTCCCATAATCCCGGTAGTCCGAAAATCACGAAGGATTTCAACCAACTCTCGACATACAAACCAAGATCATAGTGATTCAACACAACACATCATCCATTACAACATTTCACAAGTAGCATTCGGATTACATCCATCAGAGTTGAAATAGAATATTACAAACCAAGTTTGAGTGTGCGGAAGCAACATAGTTTAGTACAAAACATCAAGGTTTTCAAATACATTGCCAAGTCTGAGTCATGTCCCACAAAAGCATTATCAGGTACGAGAACTAGTAGAGACCGCGCCCAACGGTCTAGTCTTCATCCCCAGCTGGGAGAAGGCAGTACTTGCAGCAACCAAAGTAGAACTGGTCATCTGCAATAGGTGGGAGATAAACCCTGAGTACGAGAAGGTACTCAGCTAGACTTACCCGTCAAAACCAGAAATAAAAGACGTCAAGGATCATGCAAGGCTTTTCAGGTGGGCTAGCTTGACATAGTTGCATAAAAGAGCTTATGATTATAGTAACCAATTTAAACTTAGCATCAAGCTTATCATTATTTACCTGTCCACTAGATTAGCACCTGTACTAGAGCACTCACTTATTAGGGGCAATCAATATTAACCATAGCAGGTATAATAAGGTTGTCATCATCATATCATCAATTCCGAACCATTATGTTATTAAGTGTATCTACATTGGAGATAAGCCCATCAAGTTCTCACTAACCGGGAGAGACGGCGATTCGAATCGAATTACAACTCAGCTAAGGGGGTATTCCTAACCCTCACCCTGGCATACTTTGCAAGAGTAGCCGTGGGTCACCTTTGGGACATCTCAGGAACCAATTTTGCAGGTTCGATCAGCGCCAGCACTCTCGGGGATTACCCTTCTGCCAGGACGATCAGGACTTTTAAATCACCTGCCCTTGGACTCACGCCTACGGCTCCCTTCCGAGGCGCACTTTATACTTATCGACTCCTGGCCTGAGGTGAGCTACTCGGCTTCGCGGTCGGTCATCGGGCCGGCCAACTAAGAGAGAGGCATGCGTTCAACATGAACAGGAAAGGCTCCAAGATCTAGTCCTTAATCGACACAGACAGAGTCACTGCAAACCAGCAAGCCTCCGCCCGGTCTTAATTTCAAATTAAGCCAGGTTCTTTTCCACGATAGCAAATATAGCCAACCGTGCCATATGTATCATCCTATATCTCGTAGGTGACAGGAAATCACCTGACTTCTACCGCTGTTGAAGCAGGGCTAAGCACTACACGAACCTGAGCTACATAGGATTCAGGGTATAAATATCTGGACAAGGATTGGATAACAAATGCAGCAAGTGTTTGCATCCAACACCTAAACTTAATGCAACAATATTTATATAATGTAACATTAATACTTTAACTGAATTTCGGAAATTAGGAGGCTTAATATGCTCCGAGGCTTGCCTTTCACAAAGTTGCACGGACGGTGATCTGGACACTCAACGGCGACCTCGTCTGGCCCTTCTCCTGAAGGCTGCTCCTCCTGAATCTCCGGTGTCGGCTGCTGCTGCTCGCTCGGTTCCTCGAATTCCAGCAGGGTCACTCCTTCCGGTACACCTATTGCATGCCGATGCAAAAGATAAATACCATGGATGCATAAGGTATGACATTATGCTCATGATGAATGGATCATAGTAAGTGTTTACGAACGCATTACTGGACACTTGTTTACCGAGTAAGACTAGTCCTATTCAAATCACTTTAAGCATATTTCTAACTTAACTGAAAGAACAAGATTAACTTACCTAACTTGCATAACCTAAGATAAAGATGCTCATCTTCGGTTAAGGGTCTAACACCTAGGAACATTACCACAACTTAGAATAGTAAAGGTATACATAATTTAACATTTAAAGTTTTATATACATATAAGTAGTTATTAATTCAATCATAACAGGAGTTCTCCAGATCCAAATGACCTGCATGAGGACATTCTGGAAAGCTTATGAAATTCTCTACAAAACATTTGTAAACATCAAAGCATGATTCTTATGTTAACCAAATCAATTTCCAGCAAACCTAGAATCTGTCCAGAATGGCAGGGTTACTAACTTAATTATTTAATGATTGTGCAAAAGCATACTTTGATCAAACCAAGTTTACCAACTTGTTTTGAATACCAAATAAACATCAGGAAGTATAGTGTCAACTTCTAAATAAATTATTTAATACCCTTTTCTAATTTATTTAGTTAATTAGGTGATTAAAGCAATATATAGTAAAACTATTCAGAAAAATCTACAAAAATTACAGTAGATATCTCATGCTTCACATAGACTACCATCAAAATTTCAAAGCCATTGGGTAAGTATAACAGTCTACATAAAAATGATAAGGCATAATGGCTTAAAATGGCATAATTAAGAAATCCTAATGAAAAGTGTCAAGCAACAGATTTCACATTTTTTCTAGCATCATTCTAGCATAAGAATAGCACCCACCAAATTTTACCTTCACTGGATCTATAGAAAAATTATGAAAATTCACACAAGATCCACCCATTAATAAAAGGAAATTCTATAACTTAAAAACTACACATGCACTAGCTCTGAAATTTTAACCAGAGACTCTACTAAACCAAAATAGAGGACCCACAAAATTTCATAATTTTTGGACCACAGAAACTCAAGATAAAATTCAAAGAAGTTTGCATGCTTCTAAGAACCAATTTCAAACTCCTATTTAATTCATCCAATTTTTCTAAAACAAGTGCTCATATACTATTTTTGTTAAATACTAGACAATACTAGGAACTCAACAAAATTAGAACCATAGCATTTGGATCTATATACTAAGAAATACAAATTTTTGAATCATGCACACAATCTGTGAAAACAAAATAAACAAAATAATTAAGGAAACCTAACAGCTACCGGTGGGCTAGCCCAAGGAACGGCGGCCCACGAGTGCACAGGCGTGGCCCAAGCCGACGGCGTGGCCTGAGCTGGACTCCCGCCTGAGCCTCAGCGGCTGACAAGGCGGACCCACTCGTTAGTGAGCGAAACAGGGGAGGAGCGACGGCCGGTGGCGTAGCTCGCCGCCGGTGCCGACGAAGGTAAGGGTTTCTACGTGCTCGCCTCATCCTAGCGGACCTAGGGGAACCCTCATTCATAGCTATTGACGTGACAAGGAGGGGTGGCGATGGCCACGGCGGCGCTCGGCCACGGCACGGCTGGCTCCGGCGACGATACGGCGTCGCAGCCCTAACGGTTGGCGCTACGGGCTTCGGTGGTGCTCACCGGACCTAGCTACAGGCAGAGGAGGGGTGGAAAGGTTGCGTGGACAGCTGGCCGCGTGGAGCGCCAACTCCGGCGAAGTCCCGCCATGGCTGCGGTGGGGGAAAACGGCGAATACGTCCTTACCGAGGCTCAATCGACTCGATTGAACGGTGGAGGTGATGGAGGGGAACACGGCGAGGCTCTGGGCGAACGGAGCAACGCGTTTTTGCAAAGGTGAGCATGCGAGGCGAAGGCGAAGGTGCGGCTGGCAATGGCGGACAGCTACGATGGGAGGCGAGAATGCGAAATGGGACGGCGAGTGCGTCGGGCAGGCGCTGGGGTGGCTTCAAGACGCGGCTGCAATGCCAGGACGTCCGTGGCACGTGGCCTGCGCGACAGAAGGCCGGCGATGAGTGGCGGACACGCAGCGTCAAGCCTCTGAGCCGGTCGGCCACGGCGACTGACCGTTTTCTGAAAACAAACGCGATTCAGTGTTCATCGACGATGACTGACAGCACGTATTCGACGATCAACAACTCCTAATCCGTGGTGATCTAGACCATGCCATAGTTAACAAAGTTGCTCATCTACACGTGAACTACAACTCTTTCCACTGGAGCTCAAGCTGGTTTGGCTCGGTTAGGGAGATACATGGCTCAAAACATGTGTACACGAACTGTACTTCACTTTAGGACTTAGAAAATTTTGCTAAATATGAAATCAGCATGTACTTCTGACTTGTGGGCCATGTTTGAGCATGTTCTAGCCATTTTCATGAGTTGGTCATAAAACAACTTTTGTTCCTTGCTAAATTAGCTACAACTTTTGTAAAGAGTGTACAGCCATGCAAAGCTTCCAAGTTGGACTTTTGAATCAGTCAAACAGTGAGACTCCTAGGGTCAATTCTAGTCAAACATGCAATTAAGGGCATTTTGGTCATTTTGACCTACATGAACAATGTCCAAACAATTACTCTAAGTATAGTTAAGGTGTATTAGACCATGATCAACCACTTTACACAATTGTTATTCCATTTCAATTGATCACATGTGATGAAACAATCAAAACAAGCAATTTACCCAATGTTGCAATGAAATGTTTCGCATGTTTCATGACTTTGTGATTATTTTATAATTGCCACATTACTACCATATTGCCATGTTTCCATGTATGAGAGTTTCATGTTACATTCACAGGTTTCACTACTTCCACTCTAAGCGATCAAGCATGAAACACATACAATTTAAAAATGTTGCATATGTATGTTTCAATGATAAGGACATGATGACATAGCTAATGCACATGTTTATGAAATGACATGCAATTTAGTGGAAGCCTAAACACCTAGGGTGTTACAGGATCGCTTTACTCGGGGATCCATGCCATACTAGGAGTAGATGTATGGACGCTATGGACTTTGGTTCACTCTATGTGTCGGCTCTGGTTCTAGCTCTCTGGTACTTATGGGTGAGACTACATGTGTATGTTGATGTGCTTGGGCAGAGCAGCTAGAGTCAAAGCTGATGTAACTAACCGATTTGTCGAAAGCCATCATGGATCTAGTCATCATTGCTCGGGGCGCGGTGAGCCCCCAAGCGCTTGTCCATGGCAAAGTTGTTGCAATATCTAGGCCATGAGCTGATGAGGGCATTTCTTTTGTGCTTGGAATGGTTGCAGTCGGCATGGATCGACCTCTCGGATGGCTTTAGGTTGATCTCTGTCGGCCCAACATTCTTGGTAGGCTTGTGAGCCCCCGAGGGTGACTTCTTTGAGCTCAGTCACTATAGCTTCTGACCAGGGAGGCTCTTGTGTTTTGGTGCTTGAGCCCTCGTGGCACGACGACATCGCGGTCATCATGTCCCCTCTCTAGGTGCGATTGCCCCTCTCGACAAGGAGCTAGCTGACTCGTCGCTAAGGAAGTGGGGTCTGAGCGCCACATGGTTTGGTCCGCTTGGCATAGCGCGTGGTGCGCTTAGGGAGCCCACTTCCTCGAATGCACGCACCTCCGAGTCATAGCTAATAGTCCACTGAGACATGATGGGCGGTTTGTCCACCATGCGGGATTGAACCCTGGTTCTGGGCTTAGCTACACGAGGCGTGGTGCCGAGTAGCCGCTTGATCACTAATGATGTCGCCGCATGGCAGTGGGTAATTTTGTCATTCGTGCGTGCCCTGACACACTACTCTCCACAAGTTGTGGAGACGTTGCTCGGGGCATGGTTCTACCACTAGATCCAGGCTTCCTAAGCAGTTGGCCTAGATGGGATAGAAGCTGGTGATGGGCACTGACCCTATTAGTTTGAATAACCTCGTGGTTTCACGAAAGGATGTGGCCAGTTGAGGCCATTCCTCGGGTGAGTTCACCATAAGCTATGGACTTTTGGCCTCCTGGGTGGAGGACTTGGCCATGACTAGTGACGAGAGAGGGTACTGGCCCCTCGATGTAGGTGAACTCTGGGATGCTGCCGCTAGGGATAGTTCTGAGAGTGTTCGCCATGGGCCACGGGACCTAGATATCCATGGCAGAGGTTTGGGCCGTGGCTATAAGCAGACGTAGGCGCTAGCCCTCTGACACTGGTGAACTCATAGTTTTCATAGCGGATGTGGCCATCGTGGGCCATTCCACCAGCGAGTCCACCAACGGTGTGAGGAGCCATCGCTTCCTGCTCAACAATCGAGAGTGCATGACTATCCCCTACCTGACGTGCCAACTGTCGATGTTTTATAAACCAGACTAGCAAATTTATACGATTGTCGCGCTGCTTCAGGAAGACGTTGGTAGCATCCAAAAGACATGGATATTAATACTGGTTCAAGCCAGAGCCCTATGTCCAGTCTCAATGATGATCGAGTGTGTGTTCCTTGCTTGAATGCTCTGAAGTTCTTATAATAGGGGGTGCAAGAATGGTGAAAGAGGTAGGAGATCTAGAGCTAGGAGATGGGATGCCTGAAGGGAAGCTTTAGGAGCCCTTCTACGGTGTAAGAATGAATGAATGAGAGTTGAATTAGAATGGTTTTGGGCCCCAAGCCAGGTGCCCTGACTGCCCTTATATAGAGTTCAGGGCCAGGGCATGTACAAAGAAGAAGGTTCTCCTGACCGAAGGGTCATGATCTAGAGGAAGGTCCTAGCTGACTTGGCTTGCAAGCTACGCCGTCTTGTGGAGCACGTCTAGGCGTGGTTGTCATCATGGTCTTATGCCATGTCATGGCATGGTGTAATGTGGTGCTACTGTGCTGGCCATGGCGGTACTATAGGCATGGTGGTGGTTCACCAGCCATCCTATGTGACATAGTCCTCGCCATGGTCTTCGTCATCGCCTCCTGGTTTCTGGGGGCATCGTACAGGGGTTGGTAGCCACCCTTGGGTCATCGATCACCCTATGGGCTTAAGGAGCTGAGGGCCATGATCCCGACCGTTGGGGTCATGGCTTCCGCCAGTCTAGATGGCCTCTGAGTCAAGGCCCTCATCGTGGATCCCATCCCATAGTGGGTAGAATCATACATGCATCATGTCAGATCGTATTTGGATGGTGGTCCACTGTACCAGTCGTCACCGCCATGCGGTGTTGTCTTGTCTGCACAGCGTGGCCCAAGGATGGTGTCTGACCGGACCGAGGTTACCACTATCCCCTCGATCCTTGCAGAGCCAGAGTAGCGTGCTTACTTTTGCTAGAGCAGGCACGTTTGGCTAGGCTTGACCTATCCCCGTTCCTCCTAGGGGTCAGGACGGTGGAGAGGTTATGAGTCTCTTGTGCGTCGTGTGGCTAAGCAGAAGGAGGGGTCATAGCTGACCCTAGCCTTTGGCATTTGGCCTGGCTCACTCAGCTTAGCTAGGCCTCGGTCGCTCGGGCCTTCGCTAGCTGATGTGTCATGGGTCGCTTGGCCTGCTAACTAATCGATGCCTTGAGACACCCCGGGGTTATGACCCCGACGCCTATCGAGCAAGGTCTAACATGTGTAGTAATAATTATGTATCAATAGTGTAGACTCCAACTAGCTCAGCTTACTAGATGCAAGAACCCTTTGTTTGTCTATTGTTTGTATCTAGCGAAGCTACATGGAGAGAAGTTATATCTGCATCTTGCCAGGCTCGACTATATCTGCTAGGATTCTTAGGGCTAACAGGTTATAGATGACTTGTGTCTTGATATGTTTGGATAGATTTGATCAATGTTTGTCCAGTGGTTGTATTGATTATCCATTCCATCCAATCCATTTAGCTAGACGATGAATATACAATATTTTCATAATTTTTAGTCAACCACCTCTATACTCACTCCACGTCCCTAAAGAAAGTCATTTTGGACATCGACACGGTCTCCAAAAACAACTTTGACAACTAATTTTTGCTATAAAATATTTATCGAATATAGTCAATATATATTTTTCTATTACCACCTAAAAATACGGACGGGTTTCGTCCAAACCAGCTTTCGTGTGCGCGCCGATACGAGCCTCCGTGTCCGAGTCCAATCCGCGTTGAAGATATAGCACCATCGTTTCCATCTATTCCCACTGGATCCCATGTGCCCACCCTCATCCATCCCGGTGGCAATGTCATCGCCCTTCTCTGCCCCCACACGCCTTCTCCTGACTATGACTGGGGTCAGTACTATAGATTAACTTATCACTATTGCCACTTTCACTGCCGTAGCGATAAAAGCATCGGTGTGATACTTCCACCGTCGGTTGGATCGATAAGGAGACCTCCTAAGAAAGGAAACCGACAGTTGAAAACCATCAATGTGGCAGTGATAGTGGGGTTGAATTCCACCATCGTTTGGAACACCGAGCCAACTAGGATAGACATTATGGCCGCTGGCCCTACATGACCATTTGGTGTACTAGCGGTAGTAAATTTAGCGTGAGTTTTCTCCTCATTTCCTAACTACCCACAACATAGTAGCATCACCATTACTTTCCTATGGAGTATGCCTCATCTTCCCTGACGCTCATATTAACTGCTTCTCTCTGCTTCTCCATCTTCAAGGTTGGCCTATTTAAGCTAGGGTTGGATGCGCTTCTTGGCAATCCACACACTCCTTCCTCCTTACGGAGTAGATACAGATAGACACAGACAAAGATCTTGAGCCAACTAGCTATATTTCCTTCATCACCATGGCGCTCCTTCTCCAACTCCTCCGGCGGCAGTAGCGGCGTTGGGAGAAGACCTTCAAGATTGGGTACTACCAGCATCTAGGAGCAGCGGGTGCTACTCAATCTAGGTGCTAGTGGAAGTTTTACGATTAAGGGGGTTTGCTTATTTGGGCAAGCCAAGGGGTACTCAATGCACTTTGGTATCCCTGGTTTGCCCTGCACATTTCTTGTCCTGATTCACCATCCGGTACCCTAGAGATCCTCCTTCCTCTAGAGCAGCAGTGATGACGACGGTGCTTCTCTTCCCTGCCTGGCCACCTCCTCTTGTTCAATGCCTCTATCTCCCTCACGCTTGTGACCATGAGAGGTGCAATAGGGAAGGCAAAGCACCTCACTGAGATGCTCCTCTTCTTGCCTCTATCTCTCTCGCGCTCGCGGCCATGAGAGGTGCAGCAGCAGGGAAGGTAAAGCACCTCACTGAGATGCTGGTGGAAGTTTTGCGAGGTGTTGCCTCATCCTTAGCTTGCACTACCTCTCCAACTCGACTATGGGATGTACTTGTACTCGATAGGTCTTTGTTATTATACACCCAGTAGTCTTCGATAGGTCTTTGTTATTGTACATCTGTAAAATGTAACTGAAGTTATCAATGAAATTGTTGTGATGATTGTTATTGTGTTGTTTATATATAGTTTTTGCCTTAAAATAATTAATAACTAAATGGTTGTGATGCTTGTTACTCCATTTTTTGAAGTGTCATAGTATTTGCCTTGGCTACACAAACGTGAGCTAAAGCACCTCACTGAGATGGTGCTGGGGCGGAAGTATTTACCTTGGTTTATTTGCAAATTAGTTTGCTATGTTTACAAATTGTTATTATTGTAGCTCCCATTGTTGTTTTATATGGTGATTCAGCATCAGTGTTAGATCGCAAAGTGCAGGGAATCAAATAGTTCACGTCGTCTTCCCTGCTTCGTCGCCTACGACTTGCATGGGTGGCCGTGGATGTCACGGACCTTGACTGATACCTTCCCCGCTTATGTTTATTAGTGGAGATCACTTGTATAACTTGTATTAAGAAATTAGAAACATGTGCAAGGGAATCTGAACCACATCATACGAGAACGAAGGTAACTATAATGAGTTTAGAAAGGAATCGTACTTGCGTATCATTGTATTAAGGAGAATGTAGAGCTTATCATACAAATTTCTGTCATCCAGATATATACATATCAACATTGATCTGCACAGAATCGACCACATTGATCTGAAGAACCTATCACACTCATTGCGGATCCTACACTCCTCACTACAGAACATAGCCCACTCCTCCCAACCTTCCCATCCTACGTGGACGCCGCATCCTCCACCTCCGCACTAATGTTTGTCCTGACGACGCACCAGCATGGCCAGAGGAGGTAGAGGACTAGACTCACTCGGTGCCAGCCACCTAGCCAAGTCCTACAACATGAACATGGAATGTTGGAGGCACCATGTACATATCTCATTCTTCCATGTCACATTCACCACCGGGCCCCCCTTCATCACCTTCGACCTTCCTCAACTACCGTCAGGCAATGTTGTCGTTGTCGGCACCGCTATTGGACCTATGGAGCACAAGGGAGAGAACAAATGTAGCAACATCATGGCCTGCCGTGGCGGAGCGCTCAAGCATGTCGAGCCGTGGCATGAGCATGTTGTGGTCTTCCACGAAGATGGTGCGCATCCCAACATAGAAGCAAGCCTTCGGGTTGCTGACGCTAGCAAGCATGGCGATGAGCTTGGCGTGGTACTCATGGTCATAGAACTGGTTCTAGGTCCAAAGTTGTATCCCACACAGTAGCACCCACCGTAGTGGTATGCTCTGTCCCACTACGGCGTTGCCACACACCCTACGCATCTGTGAATAGCTTGCCTGTAGGCTGCCAAGATCTTCCGAGGGATCCGCTACAGCCATAGCGATGCGGCTAGCAATCTCAATAGCCACATCCATCAGGAGCTTCTCCATGGAATGAGGACACCCACGGCGGCTACAAAAGATGGATCCTTGGGTCGGGGAGCAACATCACGACAGAGCAGAGCACTGGGGAGGGGGATCGGAGCGAAGCAAGGTGAGTTCCAAAAAACCCTCTTGGGATTTTATGATCGCTCCATTCTTGAAAGTTCTGCTGCGCGGGGATGTCGAACATCTTATGGAAGTCAATCATCATCCACCATGTGAATCATGTAAACCGTGTATGAAAATGCGAAAAAATCAGAATGAAAGAATCTTTTATGTCACTATCTTACGATTACTAATTAGAGGCTCCAATAGTGTAAACAGTGTGAACCGCGTAAATTGTGTATGTAAACCGTATGAACCCCCTAATTGTGCATGTAAATTACCCACCTCTACAATTATAAAAGATAATTCAAAGCAGTCGATAAGAATAAAATAGGCTAGCAGTTTGTCACTTCGTCTCCCCTAAGATCGTGGTTAGTGCTAGAGGGGCCGAGCCACGCGGTCGAGTCAATTTTCTCTGTCAAACTTCCAACACCATTCCATCACCATTACTTCTGCCAGGAGAGGCGTGCTTCACTAAGATTGTGCGAGACGTGGCCTCGCCTTAACTCCTGCTCTCGCTTAGTGCAATCGAAGGGAACTCCAATGGATGCCTATCTCGCCCATCCTTCTATAAAAGCGGAGGCTAAGGTGGGGAAGCAAGTACATGATTCCTTTTCTCTTAGCCTCGTTACACTTACCTATCTTCTCATTCTATCTTCTTCGTCTAGCGCTCCGCCTCGACACCCCATCTTTCACATCTCATCCAATGGCGGATCGGGCAACAAAGTGCCTAATGGAAGAGTCGCTGGAGGTTGTCCCTACTCATCCCCACTTTTGTGTGATGCTACGATGGGACAGGGAGGGCAGCTCAGCGGCGCTGCCACCGGAGAGCCGATCCCTGCTTCTGGCTATCTCCACCGACAACGACGGGGGGCGGATGATGTCCTCACATTGGTGGAGCAGCTAGACGTGGCCACCTCTGCCCTCCGCGAGGAGAGTCGGGAGGCAGACCGGCTGTGCCTCTCCATTTTCACCATGAAGTGGGAAACGGCCATGGCGGAGCTTGTCGCTACTGAGGCCTAGACGCGCCTCGCTGGTAAGGCATTCGGCACAATATGATCTTGCTCTTTCACTATGTGCGATTTTGTGTCTTTAGTTGTAGCGTTTTCTCATCTCCTTTTTAGTCGTCCAGAAGCAGCTGATCGCCACGCAGGGCAAGGCGGCGGAGGTGATCCACCCTCACCATGTAGCCAATGACAACACCCATGTCTCCTCCCAGATGGTGGCCAAGGGCAACAGACGCTACCAGGACCTCCACACGGTAGCAGGCAACGTCGTCCACATGCTTTCGCCTCCTGCGCCTACGGGGATGACCCTGGCGGACCGCCACCGCACTGTGCCACCATGGGTCATGGAGGTGGTCACGTACTACATTCGCCTAGGGGCTGCTTTGGCCATGGCCATTGCATAGCTTCGGCTGGGTGAGGACCTAACCATGGTGGAGCCGGGGTTCCTAGGAGAGACAAGCTATCGGCAGCGCCAGAACCTGATCGGCGAGTTCTTCGCTCTGGGTGATGGTGTCTTGGCCATGGTGGATGTAGAGGACATCATTCGTAATGCTCCCCATGAGTAGTTCGATTGTAACATGCCTCTGCATTCTGAATAAAAATGTTCATAATATTTAGTAGTTATTACTTTGAGTTCATCTCTGTTTGTTGTGACTTGAACGTTCCATTTGTCAACCTTAGAGTTCGTAGACCGTATGACACATCCGTCGTTAGTAGGTGCTAACATCTCCCGATCATCACCACCGATAGCCTTCACTGCCGCTTTCGTCAATTTCTAAGCCCGCGCGTGAGTCCTACACGTCACTCCCGAGCATATTTAAAAAGTTTGACAGAAATTTGCATTCCCGCATGGGATATAGTTGCTTACAAAGGGCACTCCCCACCATATCTTTCTTCTCCTCAGTGCTGTTCTTCCTCATCACCACCGCTGCTCCCCAGTGCCGAACTACGCGACCGCCCCTACTTAGCGACGTGCAAGCCGCTAGTCACCACCGACAAGCTAGTGCTTCATGTTGGTATGCCTCACTGGCAGGTAGACAGCACAGACCCACCAGTGACCAGGCTGGTACTCATCACCACCGCCGTTGCTCGAGCTCAATGCCGCAAGATCCAAAGGCAATGGTAATGCTTTCGCACTTCCTTTATGCATTGTTCTTGGATTTTGTTCTCTTCTTCACTCATTTGAGTACAAATGAAGCTTCCATATGATTATTAACGAGCTCACGAACACATCTCCATAGTCATTCCTTCCCTAATTTAGGCGACAGTGCCGCCGCTTCCATTGCCGTCCCCGCTCCACCAGATCATCGTCAAGATAGAGGAAGAGGCCCCCAACAAGAGGAATGAAGTGGCCATCCTCACAGACCATGTCTTGGTCCTCATCCTTAGCCGCCTCACCACCTACTCCTTGTGTAGCTACAAGTGTGTCTATCATTCCTGTAATAGCCTTATCTCGGGATCCGAGTATCGTAAGGAGCTGCCCCAGATTCTCACCGGATTCTTCTACCGTAGCTGGAAATGCAAATGCAACTTCACCAACGTCAACGGTGAATACCCCTCTTTGTCTTTCTTGCCTTTCCCCATTTAGGATGTCGTGATCTCAGACTGCTCCCGGGGCCTCATCCTCTTCTGTTAGTCTACGTTTCGCTATGTTGTTTGCAATCCGGTGATTAAGAAATGGTTTCTATTGCCGGGTAGCAACCATTCTTGGGGTTCAGCTCGCTTGGGGTTCGATCCGATAGTCTTCTCGCACTTCCATGTGTTTGAATATGGGATCAACGATGATGACTCCTTAGGTGCCAACATCTACTTATCTAAAACCGGAGCATGGATCTTTAAAGAATCTGAATGGGGTGAGGGTATTATAGTTTCTACATATAGGAAAGGTGTGCTTGTTAATGGTTTTATGCACATGCTGGAGTTCACCCAGATAGTTGTTGTTGATATGGAGGGAAAGACATGGAGAAAAATTCATAGGCCAATTGGTGATGCAATCTCCATACATGAAGCTCAAGGTCAGTTGTGTTTATGTACTGCTGATACTTTGAATAGGTATGAGCTTTCAATTTGGATCCTTGAAGACTGTGGTACTAGTAAATGGATATTGAAGCATAAGGTAACCACGCAGGAGCTATTTGGAAAGAATTATATTGAAATTGGTACCGAGGTTTATGATGCGGCCTATAGAGTTATTGCAGTTCATCTAGAATGGAATTTGATTTTTCTTGTTAGGGGGGACAAATCATTGCTTGCATATGACATGAACCGCAGTAAAGTTCATGTCCTCCCTGCCCAGGCCATCGGCTATCCTAGAAGTACCTAATTATTATGTATGAGTGGCGGACCTCACTATCTTCCTTATGTTTTCTTATTCATGGAGTCATTAGCAGAGCAGTAAAGGTGCATATGTTGTATTTTGTTGTAATTACGTCATGCCTTTGTTCAGGTATGTAGTTGTTTTGATTCTATATATAGGCCAATTTAGGCTTCGTAACTAAAGAAATGATGTGTTGAATATTATTAATTGTGCTGCTTTGTGCAGGTGGAGTCTGAGTGCTTTTGAATAATTTTCCTACATTGGCTAGGAGGAAGAAGAGGGGTTCCATGGTGCATTGCCTATCAATTCAAAGAATGCACTAATTATATTTATTTTTGCCTAGCAAGCAGGAGTGCCACATAAGAGGAGCACAGCTACGTCATTTTATTATGTAAGTCTGTAGAGATCAGTACCTTTAGTTTGTAATCTATGTGAAAGGATCAAGATGCCCAAGAGGGAGGGTGAATTGGGCTAATTCTAAATTTTCTTGCAATACTCAAATCCTACGGATAGCCCAATTAACCCCTTGTGCCTAGAAAAGTGTTTCTATCAAATTTACGCACAAAGACTTGCAACCTATGTTCCAAACTTACTTTAGCATAGCAATTCTATGAATGTAAAGACAAGTATTGAATTTGCTCAAAGTAAATACTCAAAGTAAATGCTCAAAGTAAATGGAGAGAGGAACACGGCGATGTTTTGCCGAGGTATCGGAGAGTCGCCACTCTCCACTAGTCCTCGTTGGAGCACCCACGCAAGGGTGTAGCTCCCCCTTGATCCACGCAAGGATCAAGTGCTCTCTACGGGTTGATTCTTCGACACTCCGTCGCGGTGAATCACCCAAAGCCGCTCACAACTTGAGTTGGGTCACCCACAAGCTCTGCCGGGTGATCACCAAGCTCCCAATCACCACCAAGCCATCTAGGTGATGGTGATCACCAAGAGTAACAAGCACGAACTCTCACTTGACCACATGAAGCCTAATGCGAAGATGGATGCACACTTGTCTACTCTTGATTTACTAATGAGGTTTCACTCTTGGATTCTCAAATCACAAACATCTCACTAGGACCTTGCTCTTCTTGGCACTCACAAACGTGTTTCTCAGCTGTTGGAATGAGCAAAAGTAACTCCACTCACGAGTGGAGCTTCTATTTATAAAGCAGCCTGAAAAACGAACCGTTATGAGCTTCTGCGGGGTGACCGGACGCTCCGGTCGATTTGACCGGATGCTCCGGTCAGTTCAACCCGCGCAACAGTTTTCACGTGATGACCGGACGCTGTCAGGGTCCGGTCAGTACTGACCGGACGCGTCCGGTTGCTCTTGGATGCTTACTGTAATCGATCGGACGCTGGATACTCAGGGTCCGGTCACCACTGACCGGACGCGTCCGGTCACACTTTCTCAAGTCTGGACCCTTACTGGAGTCGACCGGACGCTGGCCCTCAGCATCCGGTCACATTGACCTTCCAGTGTCCGGTCACACCAGACTTGTTCTCCTCGGTCAAATGAACTGACCGGACCCTGCGGCCAGCGTCCGGTCGCACCGGAGCCAGCATCCGGTCAGTATTTGACCCTCCATTCACTTCCAACTCTCGATCATATGTGAATGAAGTTTGCTCCAAAGGATCTTAGGCATTCATAGGAGCTACCTAGAGCTAGTTTTAACAAGTGTGCACCACACCTAACTCACTAGACTCAACTAGGTCAAGCTACTCATTCATACCCCCCTTAATAGTACGGCCAAAGGAAAAAACAAAGTCCTAAACTACTCTAAGTGTCTCTCCAACTTCAATTGACACTTAGAACTAGTTATCCTTAACCTTGTCGTCCATCCTTTAAAAACCGAAACAATTTCCATCGTAGGGGCATGACAACCTCGATTGCCCAATCGATCTCCATTACCATGACCTAACTTAATTGCCTCTGCAAAACACACGTTAGTCATAGTAATCTTGTATTGACATTAATCACCAAAATCCAACTAGGGGCCTAGATGCTTTCAATCTCCCCCTTTTTGGTGATTGATGACAATCCCAACTCAAGTATGTTATGGAGTGAGGTTTTTGACAGGCTTGGTTCATATAAGCTTTTGTCGATAAGAACAAAAGAGTTAGGCAAGCTTATATGACCCAAGCCAACACAATGTACTCAAAGGATATGAATTAAGCATGAGTACAAGTAACAAAGCTCATTTGCTTCGAAGTATAAACGCGGAAGCAAAAGCAAATGAGCATAACACAAGTGATATGACATATAGATAATGCAAAGTAGAAATCACACATGTCATATATCACAATCACGTAGATAGCACTATCACATATATATAATAGTATGCATGAAAGTAAACACACAAATGCATAAGTAATAGTGTATCACACAAATAAAACTCCAAATGTATATAATACTATATAAGCTAATACTATATAACTAGCTCCCCCTAAATGTAGCTCCCCCTGAGACTACATACTCGAACTCCCTCTCCCCCTTTGGTGTCAAACACCAAAACCTAAGGATCGGTCGGTGGAGCTGCAGCGGATGAGCCGGGCGCTAAAGAACGTGGGGCAAGCTGGAACTGGGCACCATCATCATCTGACCCTAAGCTCTGAACTGACTGACCCTCTGTGGCAGGGAGTGTCGCTGAAGCAGTCTGGGTCTGAGCTGGGGTGGGTGCTGCCTGTGAAGCTGCTAGTATGTCTGTCGTAGGATCTGACGAGGTGACAGACGAGGGGAGCCTCTAAGTAGTCATTGCGACTGGAGCTGCTGTAGACGGACCGACGGTATGCATATGAGGCGAAGTAGCATGCTGGTCAACTCGCTGAAGGATGCTCCAAGACTCCTGGAGACTAATGTCTCAGGCACGAATAGCGAGGAAGACTGCTCTGGTGTGAAGCCCGTCTAAAGTGGAGTGAACTGCGGGGCTACCACGGGTGAGGCTAACCACTGGGACACCTATATAAGAGGTGAAGCAAACTGAGCTAGAGGCTGTCCTTGACTCTGGAGCTCACTGGGCTGTACTGCTAGAGTCGTCGAAGTGGTAGGAGGCTATGCAAGCTGGGGCGAAGGCTATGGTAGTGGGACCCCAATGGCTATCACTACATGCTGCATGAATCCCATGAGCTGCTACTGCATAAGTAACTGCTGGTGCTGAAGGAGCTGCTACTGCCGCTGGAACTCGTCCTGACGAGCCTGAAACTGTGCGAAGTTGGCAGCTGTCTCCTATGCCTGTCGTGTCTGATCCTGCTGCATCCGTTCAAGAATAGCAATGAGAGCGGGGTCTGTCTACGGAGCAGGTGGAGTAGAACTGGAGCTACCGGCCTCTGCATCGTGTCTGCGTGGAGGCATCTGAGGTATAGGCTGGTAGTCGTCGTCAGAGCTATCACTATACTCGCTCACCTCCTATTGTGCCTCTAGCTCCTCCTCCTCAGTGGCTGCAATCCCTCTGATGATCTCATCCTACTAAGCTGTGGACTCTAGCACGTCAGGACGATGGCTAGGCTATCTAGGTGCCTGAGGAGTGGTGTGTCTGATCCTCTGTGACAGGTTGTAAGCTGGGAACTCTATGGTGGCACCTGTATACTCATCCATCATACAAGGGGGCTTATCAAGCACAACTCTACGGATGAGGAATGTGATCCAGTGAGCATAGGGAAGCTGCCTGCGACCCTTGAATCCCTCAGCTATTGTGTCCTCCATCTCTGAAAGCAGGAGATCCCAAATATCAAATATTGTCTGCTGCATGATGGCATTGAGAAGCTAGAGCTGTAAGCGAGTTAGGCCTTCCCTATATCCCAACCTAGGAAGCAGTGTCCTCCTGATGATGGCCTCTAGCACTCTCGCTGTAGGAGTCAAGTCACTAGGGTTCCTGCTCGACCCCTCACCAAAGGGCTCCTTGAAGCAATGGTGCACTAAATCTGTAGGGGGCACCTACCCTCCATGAGGACGCCTGGGAGGCCCCTGCTGTCCATAACAAACCTCATGCATTTTGATAGGCTGCTCCTATAGCCTCAGTATCTCTCTAGCCCTACCACTCGTCACTCTGTAGTCTTTGCCTCTGAAAGCAAAGTGAATAAACCTGTGATGTGGATCGATGAAGAGTGAAGCATAAAACTGACGAACCCAAGATGGTACATATATCCCCATCCATCTAATCAAATCTGTCAGTCCTGGCAAATATGATAAGTATGGCCGAATGCTCTCTCCGGCTGCTGCCACAATAGACTCTATCTGATAGACTCTCTGAGATCTGAACACTACCCCACTGTTGAGATAAGCATTGTAGAAATCCTCCTGTAGTGGCGTGTAGAAACCCTCAGCTGCTCTCTCATCCCTCCTCGGAGGAAACCAAACCTCAAACTCAACAAAACGTAGCTGCTGAACCTACCTGGTGGTAGCGACCCTCAAGTCGAGGTGTACCACTAGAGGTGGACCCTGTGGTCTAGGTGGAGGACGTGATCCCCTCCACTGTGTCGGTGGCCTCGGTGAGACTGGTACACGGGTCCGTCTAGAGCGGCGAAGCTGGGGTGCTAGCTCTATCTCCTTGGCCTGCTGAGTCTGTTGGGCCTGCTCGCCCTCCTGAGTCTGCTGAACTGGCTCAGGCTCTGCTGGTGGGGGCTACTGCTGTGCTGACGGACCCTCCTCAATGGCAACCCGTCGTCCTGCAAATGTGGCAGTCCCAGCTGGACTACCGTGACGACGCTCAACCTCCTCAATCACAGCTCTGACTGCTGGTGAAACCGGCTGATCTGCAATGACAACTCCGCTGCGGGCACCACCTCTCTCGGCACGCTCTGCGGCCTCTGCAACAGCTGCTGCTCTCGCTGTCTCTGCATCAGGGTACTTCCGCTTCTTGGATGTCACCTGCTTGGTTGACTTGCCCTTAGATCCGGCTGGCTAGCGAGGCGGGGGCCTCCGATCATCATCACCTGGGCCACCACCAACATTCTTGGTGCGAGCCATCTGAACTGACAAGATGGTGAACTGCCACTGATGAAGATCAACTGTCAAACTACCGCTTTTGAGGCTTGGCCTCGATCCTTACTCGCGAGCTTGGCTCCGAGTTGACTGCCAACTGCCAGAAGAACCACAACGGAACCGACTCGCTGCATGATAGAATAGATGCATATACAAATAAATACCATATGTCTAATAGATGCAAAACCCTAATAGAGAAATCAATGTAGATGTGAACTTGAATCGAATGGCTTTCTACCTGACGATCAGCGATCCGAGAAAAGATGAGATGTCACGTGGGGGGAATCTCGGAACCAGCTAGGGTAAGTCAAAAGTCCTGAATGCAATGGGAATCAGTGACTGCAATTCGATCTAGGTCACAATAGATCAAGATTGAAAAGTCTAGCCTTACCAACGATGGAGGAGGTAGGACTAGGGCACGACGACTCTTGATGACCCTGGAAGACCGGAGGCACGCGGTGAGGCTTGGCAGCGGGCTCGCAGTGCGGAGGGCGTAGTGCAGCGGTGGCACGGTGGCGCGTGGGGAGTCACAGCGGTGCGGTGAGCTCTGGTGGCGTGCAGCTGGCGAGGGGGCCGAGCGAGCGTGGGCAAGGGAAGCGTGGACTATGCTAGCACAGTGGCGCTGGCGCGGTACGGCGGCGCGCGGCTAGCAAGGGGGCTGAGCGTGGTGGCGTGCGTGGCCGGGGCACGGAGCACGGCTGCGGGCTAGGCTGCGGCGGCGAGTTGGCGGCGGCGCAGGCTAGGGCTTGGAGGATAGGTCACGGCGGGATACAGAAAAAAAGGATGCGGTGGTACGGTTAAATAATCCCCCAAACGCGATAGAAAAGGAAACGGAAAAGAGTCCTGAAAACGTGCGAGATCCACTTACCGGACGCTCTGGTGGTAGCGATCGGACGCTACCACCCAGCGTCCGGTCGATTCCAGAGAGGTCCAAATCCTCTGGAATCGGGACCGGACACGTTCGGTGGTCCATGACCGGACACAGGCAGGGTCCGGTCAGTACAACTTGGTCTTCCTTCGATCGACCGGATGCTGAACCCTTCCTGACCGGACGCACAGACGCAGCGTCCGGTCACTCCTTCACCAGCAGTTCACCTCCTGTGAACTGACCGGACGCTGTCCGGTGCACCTTTTCTAGCAAATCTTCAAACTTCCTTCACGCTGCCTGTTCCCAATCAAGTCCCAACTTGAATAAGATCCAAATAAACACCAATTGGGATTGATGTGAGTGACCTCTCTCAAACCCTCATATTTTTCAAAATATTTTGCCTTAGGCTATAATTCTTTTTAAGAAAATAAGCAACAAGAGGGCAAATGGAACAAAACAACAAAACAACATTCATGCATATGCACTACTTGTAAGTAAATCTAGTTGCTTGTCAAGTTTGATCTAAGGTTAAGCTTCTTCACATGCTTTTGGGCGGTTATCTTAACCATGTTAGACAAGCCCTGTATGCATTGCCACAAATTAAACATGTTGTATATTACAATGAATGCAAGGGACAACACAAGCTCAATTTTTAGTGAAGTTACTAAAATCAAGTACATTGAGCTCATTCTGCAATTTACAAAATGTAGCCTCATCTAGCGGTTTAGTGAAGATATCCGCTAATTGATCTTCGGATCTTACACCTTCTAGTGATATATCATTTTTAGCCACATGATCTCTTAGAAAGTGATGGCGGATATCTATATGCTTGGTGCGAGAGTGTTGAACTGGATTATTTGCAAGTTTTACCGCACTTTCGTTGTCGTACAAAAGAGGTACTTTCTCTAGAACTACTCCATAGTCTAGCAAAGTTTGTTTCATGTATAATATTTGTGCACAACAAGCACCCGCGGCAATGTATTCTGCTTTGGCGGTGGACAAAGCCACACTATTTTGTTTTTTGGAGGACCAAGACACAAGTGATCTACCAAGCAAATGGTACCCTCCGGATGTGCTCTTTCTATCAACTTTGCATCCAACGTAATCCGAATCGGAATAGCCAATTAAATCAAATAAAGCTCCTTTGGGATACCAAAGACCAATGCTTGGTGTGTGCTTAAGATACGTAAGGATTCTTTTTACGGCAATTAAATGTGTTTCCTTAGGACTAGCTTGAAATCTAGCTCACATACACACACTAAACATGATGTCGGGCCTAGATGCGGTTAAATATAACAAGCTACCAATCATAGAATGGTAGAGAGTTTGATCAACCGGGTTACCTCCCTCATCTAGGTCGAGATGTCCATTTGTAGGCATTAGTGTCTTGATTGGCTTACATTCATCCATCTTGAATCTCTTGAGAAGATCTTTTGTGTATTTCTCTTAAGAGATGAAGATGCCTTCTTTCATTTGTTTGACTTGAAAACCAAGAAAGAATGTAAGCTCACCAATCATTGACATCTCGAACTCCTTCGACATCAATTCACCAAATTCTTTGCATGAGTCTTCATTTGATGATCCAAAGATGATATCATCAACATATACTTGACAAATGAAGATATGCCCATCAAGCTTCTTGGTGAATAGTGTGGTGTCGACCTTCCCAATGGTGAAGCCCTTCTCAATGAGGAAGTCCCGAAGGCGCTCATACCAAGCTCTTGGGGCTTGCTTAAGCCCATATAGTGCCTTGGACAACCTATAAACATGATTAGGATATCTAGGGTCTTCAAACCCGGGAGGTTGATCAACATAGACTAGTTCATTTATAAAGCCATTTAAAAATACACTTTTCACATCCATTTGATATAGTTTCATTTCATGATGTGATGCATATACAAGAAGGATACGGATGGCTTCTAATCTTGCAACCGGTGCAAAGGTCTCTCCAAAATCCAAACCTTCAACTTGAGAGAACCCCTTTGCAACTAGTCTTGCCTTGTTCCTCACAACAACACCTTAATCATCTTGCTTGTTGCAGAACACCCACTTCGTTCCAATGACTCTTGCACCTTTTGGTCACTCTTCAAGAGTCCAAACTTCATTGCGAGTGAAGTTGTTCAACTCTTCATGCATAACATTGATCCAATCCGGATCTTTAAGAGCTTCTTCTACCTTGGTAGGCTCATAGCAAGAGACAAAAGAGTGATGAGTAATAAATGAAGTAAGTTTTTGAGATCGAGTCATCACACCCTTTGATGGACTCCCTATGATGAGATCTTGTGGATGATCTTGTAGGAGAGGTGTGTTTCTTCTATTGACCACTTGAGGAGGAGGTTGTGGAGCATCAACATCTTGTGCTTGTACCACCATTTGCTCATGAGAGATATGAGTATCTTCATTTTCCACTCTCCCATCTTTTTCACCATCTTGTGGTACATTTGATGAAGAAGGTTGGTTAATGACTTGTACATCATCTTCATCATCTTTTGGCTTGATGTCTCCCACCGGAATGTTCTTCATAGCCTCCCTCAATGGTTCATCACCTACATCATCAAGATTCTCATGTGCTCCTTGGGAGCCGTTAGATTCATCAAATTCCACATCATATGTTTCTTCAACCAAGCCAGTGGCATGATTGAATACTCTATATGCTTTGGACTTCAATGAGTAACCAACAAGAAAACCTATATCACAACGTCTTTGAAACTTCCCTAGGTGTTGTCGCTTCTTGTAGATGTAGCACTTGCAACCAAACACCCTAAAGAAGGAGACGTCCGGCTTCTTCCCATTGAGCAACTCATACGGTGTCTTGACAAGGAACTTTTGAAGAAATAGGTGGTTGGATGCATAACATGCGGTGTTGATTGCTTCCGCCCATAGAGCTTCGGGGGTGTTGTACTCATCTAGCATTGTCCTTGCAAGAGTGATCAAAGTCCGGTTCTTCCTCTCAACTACACCATTTTGTTGAGGAGTATAGGTTACGGAGACCTCATGTTTGATTCCAACTTCATCACAATAAGCTTCTATGTTTGTGTTGTCAAACTCTTTGCCATTGTCACTTTTTATCTTCTTGAGCTTCACTTTAAATTTATTTTGAGCTCTCTTGGCAAACTTCTTGAAACAAGATGCAACTTCGGATTTGTCATGAAGGAAGAACACCCATGTAGACCTTGAATAGTCATCCACAATCACAAGACAATAGAGATTTCCTCCCAAACTCTTATATGTTGTTGGTCCAAATAAATTCATGTGTAGGAGTTCTAGTACTCTTGTGGTTGACATGAAAGCTTTGGTTAGATGAGTGTTTGCAACTTGTTTGCCGGCTTGACATGCACTACAAAGCTTGTCCTTCTCAAACTTCACATCCTTCAACCCTCTCACCAAATCATTCTTCATAAGCTTCTTGAGTGAGCTCATCCCAATATGAGCAAGTCTTCTATGCCATAGCCACCCAAGTGTTGTTTTGGTGAATAGGTAAGTCTTCAAGTTTGCATCTTCGGAGGTGAAGTCAACTAGATATAAGTTGTCGTATCTAAATCCATTGAATATCACTTGTTTGTCATCTACTTTGGATACAATAACCTCCTTCTCGGTGAATAAGCATTGGAAGCCAAGATCACACAATTGCCCAACGGATAGCAAGTTGAAACTCAATGAGGCAACATAGAGCACATTGGAGATGGAATGGTCATTTGATATTGCCACTTTGCCCAATCCTTTAACCTTGCCCTTTGAATTATCTCCAAATGTTATTTTCTCTTGTCCATCTACCTCCTCATCTAGTGAGGTGAACATACGAGGATCACCGGTCATATATTGAGTGCAACTACTATCAATAACCCAATGACTTCCACCGGTCTTGTAGTTCACCTACACATAAGAGATTCAAGCTTTAGGGATCCAAACTTGTTGAGGGCCCTTCACCTTCTCAACAAGTGACTTAGCCACCCAAATTTTCTTAGGCCTACTCTTGTTGGGGGTCCTAAGAACATGACTTTCATCTTTCCACTAAAATCTTTTCTAAGCATGTAGTGAGCATTGAAAGCAAAAGGTCTAGCATGCTTGGGCAAGGGTTGTGGTGGTGGAGTTTGACACTCATGAGCAAAGTAGCCTTCTTGTCCACACTCAAAACATCTCTTTGGCTTTAGCTTTGGCTTTGATTGTTGGTGTTGAGCTTGAGCCTTCTTCTTCTCTACACTTGCCATATATCCAATGCCACTTCTATCCATCTTCATGACGGTATTCGTGAGTAGCTCACTTTGGAGATGCTTGCCTCTAGCAAACTTGCTCAATCCCACCTTAAGATGCTCTTTCTCCATCTTGAGCTTCTTGTTCTCTTCCTTGAGAATATCATTATTCTTCTCTTCCTTGAGTTTCTTGTTTTCTTCTTTGAGCTTCTCATTCTCAAGGATCAACTCTTTGTCATGATCAAGAGTTTCTAGCACAATGGTGTTGTGACTTTTCATCTCTTCAAGATCTTTCATGAGCTTCTCATGGTCACTCTTGAGCTTGACATACTCATCATAGTCATTTCACTCAACCACTTACTTGCCTTTGCTACTAGATCCATGCTCAATGCTCTCATCAATTAAATCATCACATGAGGTAGCTATATCAATCTTAACAACATAGTTAGTAGCAACATGTGGCTCATTTGGTAAGAATTCTTGTGCAATAACAAGGGTATCATAATTGATCTTTAGAGTTGTATATTCATCTTTTAGCTTGTTGTGACTAATGATAAGCTCATTGTGCACCCACTCAAGTTTATCATGTTTATCTTTAAGCTCTTTCTTAGAAGATTTGAGCTCCTTGAGTTTGGATGATATAGAGTCATTTGTTTCTTTGAGCTCATCATTAGCCTTTTCCAATGTATCACACTTAGCTAAGAGTGAATCATTTTTAGCATCAAGTTTTTCATTTGTAGCTCTACTCTTTCTAATGATCTTAGTGTATTTTCTTAATATTTTGACAAGATCATCATATGTGGGTGAATCATCATCGCTATCACTATCATCATCACTAGCTTGCTCATCATCACTACTATCATCACTCTTAGTTACCTTGCGTTCACCCTTGGCCATAAGGCATAGGTGTGTAGAGGATGATGGCGATGGTGGCGGTGAGGATGCAAGATCAATAGCAATGGCGGCCACCTTCTCATTGTCACTCTCATCATCAGATGATCCACTTGATGAATCAATGTCCGTGAGCCAATCACTGACAATATAGGCCTTGCCACTCTTCTTCTTCTTGTAGAAGTCTCTCTTTTTGCCATCTCTCTTCTTGTATGGCTTGTTCTTTTTCTTTTCATCTTCATCACTTGAATCATCTTTCTTGCCCTTGTTCTTGAACTTGTCTTTCTTGGGCTTTGTGCATTGATGAGCTAGGTGGCCAAGTTTGCCACAATTGTAGCAATCCATCTCGGAGATTGGCTTTCTTCTTGAGCTAGTGAAGAACTTCTTCTTCTTACCGTCAAACTTGATGCCACTCTTATTTAGCTTCTTTAGCATCTTGGCGGTCTTCTTCACCATGAGAGCAAGACTTTCTTCATCATCTTCATCACTTGAGCTCTCATACTCAAGTCTTGCCTTGCCCTTATCTTGGCTAGCTTTGAATGCTAAGTCCTTCTCTTTCTTCTTTGTAGAGAATGAGCCATCTTGTGGCGTGATGTGTATGTACATCTCATGAGCATTGATCTTTCCCAAGATTTGTGTCGGTGTAGCGGCGGAAAGATCACCTTAATGTAGCACGGTCATAATGTGCCCATATTTGTTAATGGGGAGGACACTCAAGATCTTTCTCACAACGTCGGATGGTGACATTTGAGTAAGTCCAAGCCCATTGACTTCCTCTACAAGAATATTTAAACGAGAATACATTTTATTAGCACTTTCTTTGGAAAGCATCTCAAAAGAATTTAGCTTTTTAATTACAAGATGATAGCGTTCCTCACGCTCACTCTTGGTTCCCTCATGGAGCGCACAAACGTCCAACCATAGTACATGGGCGTCTTTGTGGTTCCTTACACGATTGAACACATCTTTGCAAAGGCCTCTAAAGATGGTGTTGCGAGCCTTTGCATTCCATTTTTCATAGTTTACTTCATCGCCTTGAACTTGTGCGGCATTCTTAGGTGTTGGGAACCCTTGAGAGGCGGCTCTAAGAATTCCAACATCTAGAGCTTCTAGGTAAGCCTCCATGCGAATTTTCCAATATGGAAAATCATCCCCCTCAAAGATAGGAGGAGGTCCATCCCCGTGAGACATCTTGCTCTAAGCGGTTAGGCTTAAAAACGTGAGCACGAGGCTCTGATACCAATTGAAAGGATCAAGATGCCCAAGAGGGGGGGTGAATTGGGCTAATTCTAAATTTTCTTGCAATAACCAAATCCTACGGATAGCCCAATTAACCCCTTGTGCCTAGAAAAGTGTTTCTATCAAATTTACGCACAAAGACTTGCAACCTATGTTCCAAACTTACTTTAGCATAGCAATTCTATGAATGTAAAGACAAGTATTGAATTTGCTCAAAGTAAATACTCAAAGTAAATGGAGAGAGGAACGCGGCGATGTTTTGCCGAGGTATCGGAGAGTCGCCACTCTCCACTAGTCCTCGTTGGAGCACCCGCGCAAGGGTGTAGCTCCCCCTTGATCCGCGCAAGGATCAAGTGCTCTCTACGGGTTGATTCTTCGACACTCCGTCGCGGCGAATCACCCAAAGCCGCTCACAACTTGAGTTGGGTCACCCACAAGCTCCGCCGGGTGATCACCAAGCTCCCAATCACCACCAAGCCATCTAGGTGATGGCGATCACCAAGAGTAACAAGCACGAACTCTCACTTGACCACGCGAAGCCTAATAAGAAGATGGATGCACACTTGTCTACTCTTGATTCACTAATGAGGTTTCACTCTTGGATTCTCAAATCACAAACATCTCACTAGGACCTTGCTCTTCTTGGCACTCACAAACGTGTTTCTCAGCTGTTGGAATGAGTAAAAGTAACTCCACTCACGAGTGGAGCTTCTATTTATAAAGCAGCCTGAAAAACGAACCGTTATGAGCTTCTGCGGGGTGACCGGACGCTCCGATCGATTTGACCGGACGCTCCGGTCAGTTCAACCCGCGCAACAGTTTTCACGTGATGACTGGACGCTGTCAGGGTCCGATCAGTACTGACCGGACGCGTCCGGTCGCTCTTGGATGCTTACTGTAATCGACCGGACGCTGGATACTCAGGGTACGGTCACCACTGACCGGACGCGTCCGGTCACACTTTCTCAAGTCTAGACCCTTATTGGAGTCGACCAGACGCTGGCCCTCAGCATCCGGTCACATTGACCTTCCAGCGTCCGGTCACACCAGACTTGTTCTTCTCGGTCAAATGAACTGACCGGACCCTGCGGCCAGCGTCCGGTCAGTATTTGACCCTCCATTCACTTCCAACTCTCGATCATATGTAAATGAAGTTTGCTCCAAAGGATCTTAGGCATTCATAGGAGCTACCTAGAGCTAGTTTTAACAAGTGTGCACCACACCTAACTCACTAGACTCAACTAGGTCAAGCTACCCGTTTATACCCCCTTAATAGTACGGCCAAAGGAAAAAACAAAGTCCTAAACTACTCTAAGTGTCTCTCCAACTTCAATTGACACTTAGAACTAGTTATCCTTAACCTTGTCGTCCATCCTTTGAAAACCGAAACGATTTCCATCGTAGGGGCATGACAACCTCGATTGCCCAATCGATCTACATTACCATGACCTAACTTAATTGCCTCTGCAAAACACACGTTAGTCATAGTAATCTTGTATTGACATTAATCACCGAAATTCAACTAGGGGCCTAGATGCTTCCACTATGTACCGCTTGTGTTAGGACATCAGTTGAGAAAGATATTATGGTAAGCGTCCATTGTTATTGTAAGAATATGGTTTATGAATGCAATGATTATATCTGTATGCTTTGTGTTCAGTAAGCTATTAAGAGACGTTTATTGTTTTGTTATCACCACCGCCGTTGGTGGTGCAAACGTCCAACATCGTCGCTATACGTATTATGCGGCAGGGATATAAGTGTATCACCGCCGAATCGTTTAGTAACTCGACATCGACTAAACGATCATCGAAGGCGGATTGTGGTGCAAAACGACGGTAACCATGACATTTGTACTGACGGATCATACGTTAAAGTGACGGTGGTGTTAACCTCTACACAGGCGTTTCGGTCGTCGAACCGACAGTGAACCTGCACCGCTGACAGTCGGGTCGAAGTACAAGACGACGGTGCTGGTAACCACTACACAGACGGTTGATGTGCCCACACGATGGTTTTAATAGCCTCGACACAGTTAGATCATTTGCCAATACAGTAGTGTTAGTGTACATCCACAGCCGCTCCAATGCAACTGAAGTAAGAATTTAATCATGGGCAAATCATAAGTCAATCGACGGTGTTAATGTACACTACAGTCGGTCCTAGATGCCGACAGCAAAACCTATGACCATCACAGTCCACAGTTTATCCTTAGGGCCAAAATTGCACTGTCGATGTGGATTATGACGTGGCTACGAAAGATACGAGTATATCAGTGCGTGCCGACTCAGCCTCGTCCGCAAGACGGCCGGCGGGCCACTCCAGCGCGGCGCGCAGGAGGTCGAGCGAGGACCTCTCCTCCTCTGCCACCGACAGCATCTGGGCACGCACTTCTCGCTGGACCGGCTGCTGAAGCCCACCGCACGCCGAACGACCGAGCGCAGCACGAAGCACTCACGGAGCCGTGGACTGCATCTTGTGTTGCACGCTCTTTCGTTCTCTTCTCTCTTTCTTGCTTGCGTGGTGCCAGTGTCTCCCTATGACGTTGGCTATTTCCGATTACATTTTTTGTCCAAAATTTTTTACGGATTGAAACCTGAATTATTTCTAGGAAGTGTGGTGGAGGAGCTGGGCGTGTACATGGTGGCCTTGATTGCGCCAGGTACGGGCAGAGCAGGATCAAGAGTGTGTCCTGCTAGCACAACACCTACTCTCTCTACCCTGCCTACAGGATTTCCATCCCGAGGGCTACTTGATTGCTAGTGCTTACCATGATCAAATCAGTCACGGTAGGCGCGTAGCAAAAAAAAAAAATGTAACCCCGGTGCAACGCACAATCATTTATCTATTATAAAATTACATTTCAAGGTGAATCTACTCATATCACTTTCGTATTTTCAAACTGAACCTAAAAAAATTATTTGTAATCAAAGTTTAGAATATTGAATTAAGATAACCTCAAAACGACTTTCTTTATAAGCATGGAGGGAGTACTAATTTAGTCAATTTCCTTTAATTTCCGACGATGATTATATGGTACTACTCCATCCATTTTAAATTAGAAGACGGTTTAGTTTTCTAGATATATTGTTTTTATTAGTATTTAAATATAGTGTATATCTAATATAAGTATATAGAAAAAGCTGTGCATTAAAAAATTCAAAACGTCCTATAATCTAGAACCGAATGGAGTAGCAGATAGCCTCCACCGTGCTCGTGCAGGCGGAGTGGCGTACCTCCAAGTGTTCCGCCAGCTGATGCAAGCCGCCGGCGGCTGCCGTAGAGAATCGCGTGCACGTGCCGAGAACACAACAAAGTTTCTCCCGGGGACACGCCGGCGACGACCGTACGTGGAATCCAACCACGTACACGTAAGCACGTCTGCACCCTGAGCCCAGAGAGAGAGAAAGAAAGAAAAACTGGACGAGTACGTGTCTACATGGAAGCGTGCTGGACACGTCCACGTTACCACGTAGTACGAGCACACGAGGAGTGCTTTCTCAGCGTCGGCGTCAGCACGTACGTACCTGCCGGCCGGGCGCGGGCGGCACTGTGCCGTGGCGTAGGCACCATGCCGATCTACACATCTGGTGGAAGCGGCCAGGGTCGTGAGAACTGAGACCACGAGGAAGCGGCCACGCCCATCCATCTACACATCTGGTGGTGCGCGCCGATCGAGAGGCTTCGCTCGGCGCCCGCCCGGTGATTGCCTGCCGGTGCCGGCGAGGTTGGTGCGGCGCCGTGCTCGCTTGTGAGTGGGAAAGGCAATATCGTAAGAGGCGGATCCGGCCGCCTGCACGTGGACTGCACCCATACCTAGGTGAGCTCACGATAGAAAAAAAGAGGGTGGCCTATATGGATACGTCGTCGTCTTCGATGTGTGCCAAGATAAACACTGCACGACTGTATGTAAACGTTGCTGCGATGAACCTAGCTGGCGACTCTATATAAAAATGGATGGATCCGATCAGTATCCCAGGGACACGTAACGCGTGGTACATGGTCCCTGTGACCACCACATATAGTGCTGCTGTTCGCGTCAATCGAAAATGGCATGGTAACAACCTGCCTATCAGCTGTGTGCCCCAACATACACGTAAACTTTTGCACAGAGGACGGATCGGAGTACAAGGAGAAAACTCGCACACAGGTTTCGCCATTTATAGACGACCGACGCCTCCACTTCTTCCCACTTGCTCCAGGCATCATCGTACGTCAGCTAGTAGCGCCATTGCTCACTTCACCCGCGCGCAGATCTGCGTAGCGAACGTACAGGTACAGCCGTGAGAGGAGACCGTCGGACCGATGGGCAGCGTCGGCGGCGGTTGCGGCTCGCCGGAGGAGGAGGAGGAGCGCACCGCGGGGAGTCGTGGCGACCCTCCGCCGCCGGCGGTCTGCGTCACGGGGTCCACCGGCTACGTCGGCTCCTGGCTCGTCCGCACGCTGCTGCGGCGAGGCTACCTCGTCCACGCCACCGCCAGGGACACAGGTACGTACATGCGACGCGCGTGGGGTGCGTGGGGTCCGTCCATTGCTAGTTTACCTAGCTACCTGATGTAGCTAGTGAGGTGCTGACTGCTGCTGAGCTAGCTGACCATGGCCGAGGTGCCTGCCGGTGGTGTCGTTGGTGGTGGCATGCAGGTAAGGCCTGCCAAGTGCTCGGCGCCGTGGAAGAAGGGAGGGACCGGCTCAGGGTGTTCCGGGCGGACATGGGCGAGGAAGGGAGCTTCGACGCCGCCGTCACGGGATGCGTGGCGCTCTTCCACGTCGCGGCCTCCATGGAGCTCCACGTATCACCCGCCCATCACGACAACCTTGGTGAGTTGTTGTGAACTTGTGATAGATAGATATACATGTAAAGTTGTCGACAGGTAGCTAGCTAGCTAGCTCTCACTCCGTTGTGCGTGATCCATGCTCCGAGTCATACACCGACACGGGTTACGGCTAATGAAATTCTACTCCCTCGATCCGGCCATAAAAAGTTGTGTTTAGACTTTAGAACAAGATTTGATGAATAAATAAATCTTAAAAACTGCAAACGTCAATAAATTTTTAAGTTGTGTAGTTTCAAAACATATAAGCTATGTTTGTATATTATTTTTTTTTTAAATACTTATGAACTCATA